>NC_026000.2:80871784-81077422 GCF_000442705.2 Elaeis guineensis
ATTATTAGAAGTTGTTTAGAGAAACAACTGATTATGAACCTACCCATAGATGCACATGGGTTGACCAACTAAAGTTGGGCTCGGTGTTGTCTGTGTAGATTTCTAGTACCCACTAAGGAATTAAAGTAATTCCTCGAATTGAAGGTTGAGGCTATCAGTTCGTAAAAATAATGGAGAAAAACTTTAGAAAAAGTCCAAGACTTTAGTATTTATAATTTATGTACTAATATAGGTCTGGTTTTCCCTTATGCAGCTATGGCCACTACTCTGTCGCTCCGATCATTATTAGATAATGACAAACTCATGGACCTAATTTCGATAGCTGTATCGAAAATTAAAAATCATCCTTGAGCATGAGCGGATCCTTTATGTAGTAACGGATCTGGCACCTGAGGAGCCAGCCCTGAACGCTAGAGGGATGTCCGAGACACTTACCAGAAATGGCTCAATGACCGCACACACCGTCCGGTGCATAATGCTGGCGGCAATGAATGATGAGTTCAAGCCACAGATTCGAGAATGCCCAACCATAGGATATGCTTCAAATGTTGAACGACTCTTTTGGCATGCCTGACGATGTTGAAAGGCACAAACTAGTTGTGCCATTTTTAATGCTCGGAATTGAGGGATGGAGCCTCAGTCACTGATCATGTACTATACATGATCGAAATAATTGAGCGCCTAAGTAAACTGGATTTTCTCCTGCATGAGCAGCTCGGTAAGGATGTGATCCTTAATTCTCTGCCCAAGTCCTTCCTTCCTTCCTTACATTTTCGAATGACAAAGCCTGCAGTGAACTACCACGGCTTGTTGGGGTTGCTGCAGAACTTTGAGAAGAATCACCAGCTCCATA
The DNA here is from genome assembly GCF_000442705.2 of Elaeis guineensis. Taxonomy (NCBI): domain Eukaryota; kingdom Viridiplantae; phylum Streptophyta; class Magnoliopsida; order Arecales; family Arecaceae; genus Elaeis; species Elaeis guineensis. The sequence continues at coordinate 80,872,638 of NC_026000.2, forward strand.
AGGAGTCAGTGAATATTGTGGGAGGGTCTTCTTCTGGTCGTCGACCCTTTAAGAAAGGGAAGAAGAACAAGAAGAAGAAGAATAAGAAGGTGCAGCTGCATGCTGGGACGTCTACACAGGGTCAGACCAAGAAGCACAAGCCCCACCACAGCCAAGCGGAGTGCTTCTTTTGCAAGAAGCAGGGGCACTAGAAGAGGAACTGTCCTCTATACATTGCCTCACTGGATCCGAACAGGCCAAAGAAGAAGCAAGGTACTTATATGATAACACCTTGCAACTTTTCTATTTATGATACTACTTTCTGGTATTGGATACCGGAAGCCCTTATCATATTTGTAATTCGATGCAGGGTCTGCAGGTCAGTAGGAGATTTGATGAAGGTGAGAGGTTCCTGAATGTTGGAGATGGAAGCAAAGTTCCAGTTCTAGCATTAGGAATCATGAACCTTATAATCAATTCTCGAAATATAATTCTGAGTGAATGTCACTATTGTCCAAACTTTTTATTAAATATTATTTCTGTAGGCTTTTTGGCCATGTACGATTATCAATTTTTAATAAAAAAAAATGTTTGCAATATCATTTTGAATGGTGTTACAATTTTGTTGGACAACTTAATAATGAAATTTACTTTCTATCACAACCTGTTAATATGGTTCAAACCTCCGGTAAATGCCCTAGAATAGATAATATGTCAAAAGTCTACCTTTGGCACTGTAGGCTAGGTCATATCAATAAGAACAGGATAAACAGGTTAGCTCAAGAAGGAATTTTTGAAGTAGATGATTGTGAATCACTTCCAACCTGTGAGTCCTGTCTTCTTGGTAAAATGACCAAGTCACCTTTTACTGGAAAAGGTGAGCGAGCCAGTGAACTCTTGGGTCTGGTACATTCTGATGTATGTGGACCCATGAGTTCAAGTGCAAGAGGTGGATTTTCTACTTCATAACCTTCACAGACGACCTATCGAGGTATGGGTATGTCTATTTAATGAAGCATAAGTTGGAGTCATTTGAAATGTTCAAACTATTCCGAAATGAGGTAGAAAAACAAACAGGGAAGTGTATTAAAACTCTTCGATCTGATCGAGGAGGTGAATACCTTTCCAATGAGTTTCTGACATATCTTGGGGAGAATGGGATTCTCTCTCAATAGACTCCTCCTGGAACACCACAGCATAATGGTGTATCTGAAAGGAGGAATCGATCTTGTTGGACATGGTTCGATCCATGATGGGGTTTGCTGGTCTGCCGATCTCCCTCTGGGGATATGCACTCGAATTGGCTTGTTACTTTCAAAATAGAGTTCTGAGTAAGTCGGTAACCAAAATGCCATATGAGATATGGATAGGACGTAAGCCAGTACTCTCGCACCTTAGGGTTTGAGGGTGTCTGGCTTATGTTTAAACGTTTAATTACGGACAAGCTAGGGCCTAGGTCTGACAAGTGTAATTTTATAGGATATCCAAAAAAGACCAAAGGATATTATTTCTACCTGGCTGATGAGCAAAAGGTGTTTGTCAGCCTTAAGGCAATCTTTTTAGAAAAAGAGTTTCTTGGTGAAGGGACTGTTGCCTCTAAGGTCGAACTTGATGAAGTTCGACAGGTGGAAAAATCGACATAAATTGCTGAACCTGAATCAAATTTGATTAGATCAGATCTGGAGCCCATTGTTCAAGCACCCATAAGGCGATCTGGTAGAGTACCACGTCAATCGGATAGATACTATAGTTTCTTGATCCGAGATGATGATCCTATCGAACTTGATGAAAATGATGAGGATCCGATCACCTATATGGATGCAATGCAGAGACCCGACTCTGAGAAATGGCTAGAGACCATGAAATCCAAAATGGAGTCCATGAAGGTCAACGATGTGTGGACATTGGTTGACCACCCGAAGGAGTAAAACCCATAAGGTGTAAGTGGGTCTTCAAGAGGAAGAGGGGCACAGATGGAAAGGTGAAAACCTATAAAGCTCGTCTGGTTGCCAAGGGATATCGTCAACATTATGGTATAGACTATGACGAGATGTTTTCTCCTATAGCAATGCTCAAATCAATTCGGATTATGCTTGCGATAGCTGCCCATCTGGACAATGAAATCTGGCAGATGGATGTGAAGATAGCTTTCCTAAATGGAGAGCTAGACGAAGAGGTGTATATGATACAACCTGAAGGATTCACATCCACAGATGAGTCTAAGGTGTGCAGACTACAGAGGTCCATTTACAGACTTAAGCAGGCATCCCGGAGTTAGAACATACATTTTGATAGGACGATCAAGACGTATAGCTTCGTTAAGAATGAAGAAGAGCCCTTCATTTATAAGTGGGCTAATGGTCCAGTAGTAGTATTTCTTGTATTGTATGTGGATGACATTCTCTTAATCGGGAATGATATCCCTACATTACAGGGAATAAAGATTTGACTGTCGTCACAGTTCTCCATAAAGGATCTGGGAGAAGCTTCCTACATCCTAGGGATGAGGATCTATAGGATAGATCTAAAAGATTGCTTGGTTTATCCCAGTCTACGTACATAGATACTATGCTGAAGAGGTTCAGCATGGAGAATTCCAAGAAAGGCTATCTACCGGTAGGCCATGGAATTTCTCTCTCGAAGAGGATTATTCGACAACACCTCAAGAGAGAGAGCGTATGAGTAGAATTCTATATACTTCGGTAGTGGGATCTATCATGTACGCCATGACATGTACACGACCAGATGTGGCATACTCACTAGGGGTAGTGAGTAGATACCAATCTGATCCAGGGAGAATCACTGGAAGGTTGTTAAAACCATCCTGAAGTATTTAAGAAATACTAAGGACCAATGGCTTGTTTATGGTGAATCAGACTTGAGACTTATAGGTTTAGAGACTCTAATTTCCAGTCTGATCACGATGATAACAAAAGTGTGTCGGAATTTATTTTTACCCTTAATGGTGGGGCTATCTGCTGGAAGAGTTTCAAGCAACACACAGTGGCTGATTCAGTTTGCGAGGCAGAGTATATTGCTGCATCAGATGCTGCCAAAGAAGCGGTGTGGCTGAAAAATTCATCACCGAGCTCTGAGTAGCACCCTTCCTTGTTGGTCCAGTTCTGCTCTATTGTGACAGCTCTGGAGCCATTGTTCAGGCGAAGGAACCTAAGTCACACCAGTGGATAAAGCATATTCTGCACCGCTACCATCTCATCCGAAAATTATGGATCGAGGTGACATCGACCTTCAGAAGATCAACGAAAAGGAGAACCTGGCCGATTCATTCACTAAAGCCATTGCGGTGAAGGAGTTCGATGACTACAAGTCGAAGATGGGTATTAGATACTACACCGATTGACTTTAGGCCAAGTGGGAGATTGTTGGGAATAGTATCCCAAAGCCAATCGTCAGTCTGTTGACGGTTATGCTCATCACAAAATGTTTCATCTTTTAATGAACTCCTATGTTGTGGTGAAGTCTTTAGAAACTATTTAGACTCGACAAAGGAGGATTTGTCATTTAGTCCTTAAATCTGTTCGCGACCAAATGATACGTTGTTACAAGGACGACAATGTTTATCAAGCATAGGTCGTTGTGTGCCATATAGGTTGGTTATCCTCTTAACCAATGAGTGTGGAGACACTGGTATGGCATACAGGTGAGATATAAGGGTACATCTGCACTGAATGTGACCGACTCCAGAGCTATTTCTGCTATCAAAATTTACTCCGATGGAATATGGTATAAATATCCCTCCGACCTGAGACCGCTACAGTGACTTGCAAGCAACTCACTGCACTTAGGCACTGGACTACCTGAATTTCTAATTCAGTGACGGAAGGCTGCTGGGTGTAGTCAAGTACTTGACTTGTCAGTGCGTGTGTCAAGATGGGATTGACCACTCTAGTTTAGGAGCTGTGTACAGTCATGTTTTAATTTAGCAAAACCTTGGCCAGGGTAGTCCTACTGAGGAGTCACAGGACTGTTTGAGTTGAGCACGATTCGGATGATCTGATCAGGGTTGACAGTTTAACCCTGAGTCATCCTAAACATAGGGGTCAAAAGGATGAATTATACAGTAACCATATTCATGTAGATTCTGAGTGTTGTGATTGCGACTATTCGACCTATCCGAACATCAGGTACCGTTGCTAGATGGTCACTTTGATTAGTACAGGAATTGGTTCCTGTGCTATCGGCTTAGGTTCGAACCTGCGGGATCACACACATTAGAGGTTTCTATTTGATCTGATAGCTGGTGAAGAGTCCTTCATGTCTGAGATCCTGTGATCGAGAATCAAGATTCTCTGATCATGAATTCTACACATTTTGGATACTGGGTCAAGAGTCCCATTGGTTTGGGACTCTTCGATCAGGGTTACATATCGATGAATTCTGATGCCCGATTACCCATCGGATTTGGACTCAATATTTATGAGAGGTTTAATTAGTGATTTGATCACTAATTAACTCAATTTGATTGAATAATTATTTTTGGATCAAGTCCAATTGAATTGGATTCAGTTGGGTTTGACCCAGTTAGGTTAAGAGTTGACCTAATCGTCGAGATGGTTTGGTCCCTGATTTGATCAGGGGTTGGGCTTAATCAATTCCTGATTTGATTAGGATTTTATTGAGTCTAATTAAGCCTAATTAGTTGGGTTTAAATTAGTCTAATTGGGCCTAACTTATTTGGTTCAATTAGGTTGGTTTAAATAATGAAACCACCTTGACCCATTCTCCCTGTGCCACCTCACTTCCACTGTGCCCTTTTGAATTCACGAGAAGGAAGTTCTCATGAATTTTTCCTCTCGCAAAGCCCTCCTCATGCCCTACTTTAATGCACCATATGAGTGGATAAAGATGATTGGTTGGCCATTCAAATTCAAAACAAAGTTTGAATTTGAATGAGCAACCAATCTTAGCGCCTTGACCTTATCCTCTTTTAATGCCTCATTTATTACATGAGAGAATGTTTCTCATGAAATCACTCATGCACAAATTAAGCCACACCCTCCTCTTCTCACGCCCTTAGTGGATAGGAATAAATTGATTTTCATTTGAATTCAAAAATTGATTGAATTCAAATGTGCAATTACTCATCTTTATCCTCTCACGTGGATAAGACGTTTGACATTGTTTTAAAAGGAGGAGAAGAGTGGGCCATGTGTAAGAAAAATTTTGGAAGAGAAAATCTGGGCGTGAGGAATCCTTGTGTGCAAGGTGAAGGTCTATATCCTTTCGAGAGAAAAAAAAAGAAAAGAAAAAAAAAGTATGCACAGGGTTTCAGTGAGTTCTTCAGGGTTTCAGCCTGGAGTTTGGGAAGTGAGAAGGTGAGCTACGAGTGTCGTGAGCCCACCAAATTTTAAGAAGATCTTCAATATTCTCTCAAGCATGTCTGTTGATGATCTAGAGCATCTGAAGAATCGACAGACATCGATCGAAGGAGTTCGATTAACATCGGCCGTCGAAAGGGCTCTACAACGAGCTAGTACTCGTGAGGAGTCGATCAGATCGGGAGCTTCGTGTGGACGATCCACAGAGGTCAGACACATTGTGGCTGTATTGTGATGATCAGACTCTTCCGATGGTGATCAGATTACGGTGATCTACTACCCGCACAAAGGTATTATGTTCTGAACACATTACAGTAAAGTGTTTACTGTTCAAATTTAAATTTCAAATTTAAATACATGCATGCTATATATCATATTTAGATCCTAGTATAGGATAAATTTTTATTAATTAATTAGATTAATTAATAATTTTTACTGTAAAATAGTGATTTTAAAAAAAATTTAAAATTATCATTTTACCCCTGCACTGAATTTTCCCCACATAAAGCACATATTTTTTGTATCAAAGATCCCGATGTGATAGTTTAAGATTAGATCTTATACATGTGATTAGGATTAAATTATTTAATCTATTATTTTTGCTGCATAAAATTTTTAATTGCATGTATTGCACTACCATAAATTTTCTTCATATGCCACGTCTGGTTGTTTACATGTCATAGCATACATTATTAAACCCACTGCCAAAGTATATAGAATCCTACTCATATGCTTTCTCTCTTGAGGAGTTGTCAAACAATTCCTCTTTGACAGGATAATTCTATGGCCTATTGAGAGATAGCCCTTCTTAAAATTTTTCATGTTGAACTGTTTCAGCATGGTGTCGATGTATGTAGATCGGGACAATCCAAGCATCCTCTTTGATCTATCTCTATAGATCTTCATCTCAAGGATGTAGGATGCTTCTTCCAAATCCTTTATGGAGAACTGAGATGACAGTCAAACTTTTATTCCTTATAATGCAAGAACATCATTCCTGATTTAGAGAATATCATCCACATACAGAATAAAAAATACTATCATAGAATTATTTATCCATTTGTATATGCAGGATTCTTCTCCATTCCTAACAAAGCCATATGTTTTAATCACTTTATCAAAATGTATATTCCAACTCTTACTAGCTTTTTCAATCCATAAATGGATCTCTGAAGCTTGTATACCTTAAACTTATCTATGGATGTGAAATCTTCAGGTGTATCATATACATCTTTTCTTCTAGCTCACCATTGGGGAAAGCTATTTTCACATCCATTTATCAGATTTTATAGTCTAGATGTGCAGGTATCGCAAGCATGATCTGAATGGACTTAGTATTGTCATAGATGAGAATATCTCATCATAGTCAATACCATAATATTGACGATACCCCTTGGCAATCAGGCGGGCTTTATCGATCTCCACCTTCCCGTCTGCACCTTTCTTTCTCTAGAAAATCCACTTACATCCTTTGGATTTTATCCCTTCAGATGGATCAACTAATGTCCATACATTATTGACCTTCATAGACTCTATTTCGAATTTCATGACTTTTAGCCATTTAACGGAGTCAGATCTCTGCATTGCATAGGAGATTGGATTCTCATTTTCTCATTGAGTTCAATAGGATCCCTATCCTGGATCAAGAAATCATAATATCTGTCCAGTGGGCACGATATTTTATCAGATCTCCTTAATGGTGCATCAATAATGGATTCTGAATTTGACTCAATCAAATCAGGTTCTGTGGGTTCATTAAATTGTTTCAGTTCTTCTACTCGTCAAACTTTATCATGCTCGATTTTAGAAGCACTAATTCCTTTACCAAAGAATTTTTTTTTAAAAAGTGTGCTTTATTGCCTATGAATATTTTTTATTCATCAGCAAGATAGAAGTAATACCCCTTAGTTTCTTTAGGATACCCTACAAAGATACACTTATTAGACCTAGGTCCTAATTTGTCTATTTTTAAACATTTGATATAAGCCGGACACCCCCAAACCCTAAGATGTGAGAGTGCTGGTTTATGCCCAGTCCATATCTCATATGGTGTTTTATTCACAGACTTACTTGAAACCCTATTAAGTACATAGCAAGCTGATCGAGCGTATATCTCCAAAAAGAGATTGGCAAACTTGAAAATCCCATCATGGATTGAACCATGTCCAACAAGATTCGATTCCTCCTTTCTGAGATGCCATTATGCTATGGCATTCTAGGAGGAGTCTATTGCGAGAGAATTCCATTCTCTTTTTGATGTATTAGAAATTCATCGAAAAAATATTCACCTTCTTGATCAGATCGAAGAGCTTTAATGCTCTTTCCAGTTTGTTTCTCTATCTCACTATAGAATCGTTTCAATATTTCAAACAATTCAAACTTATTTTTCATCAAGTAGATATACCCATACCTAGATAGGTCGTCTGTAAATGTAATGAAGCATTGATGCCCTCCTCTGGCACTTGTGCTCATCGGTCCACATATATCAGTATGTACAAGATCAAAAAAATTGCTGGCTCATTCACCTTTTTCAGTAAAAGATGGTTTGGTCATCTTTTCAAGTAGACAAGATTCACAGGTTGGTAATGATTCACAATCATTGTCCTTAAGAATTCCCTCTTGGATAACCTATTCATCTTGTTCTTGTTAATATAACCTAGCCTACAGTGCCAAAGATAGCCATCCGAGACATCATCTATCCTAGGATATTTTCTCGATGTGTACATTACACTAGGCCATGATACAATGTAAATTTCATTGTTCAATTGTCTATACATTACAGTAACACCATTCAAAATGATATCACAATTTTTTTTTTATTGAAATTTCATAATTTTTTTTGGCCAGAAGGCCTACAAAAATTATATTCAATAAGAAACTAGGACAATAATGATAATCACTAAGAATAATGATATAAGAATTGAATACAAGTTTGATGATTCCTAAAGCTAGAATTGGAACTGATCTTCCATCTCCAACATTTAGGAATCTCTCACCGTCTTTAAATCTTCTACTGACCTAAAGTTTCTGTAATAAATTAAATTACAAATATGAATAGGACTATCAGTATCTAATACCTAGTCATGGTTGGAAAATGTGTCCCAAAAATCAATCGTCAAGCTGTTGACGGTTGAGCCAACCAAGTATTGTAATTGATTTGTTAATAAATAAAATATATTTGGCATTTCATCATAAGCTTTCATCTTCTAATGAACTCCTTGTTATGATGAAGTCCTTAGGACTATTTAAGTTCGATAAAGAGAGGATTTATCGATTAGTCCTTAAAACTGTTCACGATCAAATGATAGGCTGTTAATAGGATGACAGCTTCTATCGAGCATAGGTCGTGTAGGCCATATGGGTTGGTTGTCCTCTTACCAGGAGTGTGGAGATATTGGTATGGCATACAGATGAGATGTAAGGGTACATCATCATTGAACTGACCACTCCAGAGCATTCTGCTGTTGAGAATGTCTTGATGGATATAGTATAAGTGTCCCTTAGACTTGAGATCGCCTCAGTGACTTGCAAGAAACTCATGTGCTTTGGTACTGGACTAACTGAATTTCTAATTCAGGGATGGAAGGCTTCTGGGCACAGTCAAGTACTTGCAAAGTCAGAGTGTGATCGAGATGGGATTGACCACTCCAAGAGTTGGAGAAGAATGAGTCGCTGTATTTTAATTTAGCAAAACCTTGGCCAGGGTAATCCATTAGATGGATTTGATATTTTGAAATACAATGTGGACAACCTGATCAGAGTTGACAGTTGAACTCTGGGGTGTCCTATGATCATTTTGGTCAAGAAGATGAATTATATGAAACTATATCCGCATGGGTTCTAAGGATGTTGTTCTACACATTCGACCTATCCGATCGTCGGGTACCATTGCTAGATGGTCACTTTGATTGGTACAAGAATTTATTCCTGTACTATCGGCTTAGGTTTGGACCTATGAGGTCATACACATTAGAGTTCATGATCCGATCGGATGGTTGATCAATGATTAAGAATCGTTCTAGGGTTAAATGATCAATACGATTGGCATTTAACCTAGTGCAAGTGTTGTAGGAGGATCAATTAGCAATTCGATTGCTAATTGGCTTAATTTGATTAAGCCAATAGGATGAGATTAAGTCTAATTAAATATGATTTAATTAGATTTAGTTTGGGCTTGATTGGATCAAGTCCAATTGGTTTATTGGATAAGCCAAGTGCAAGGAAAAACTAGTCCTAGTTCAACTAGGACTTGGGTCAATCTAATTTCTAATTTGATTAGAAAATTAAATCAGATTTAAATCTAATTTAATCTGATTAAATTAGGTTTTTAATTAGGTTAAGACCTATTTTAATTAGGTTGATCTAATTTTGATTTGATTTGATTTGAGAAACCAAATTAAAACAAGTCATGAGATAGAATCCTAGTAAGACTAGGATTCCACCTTGCGCCACATAAGCCTTCCCACGCCCTCTCTCTTATTCAATGCCAATCTCCACTTATTTTGTGCGACAAAAGCCCTCTCCCAGGTCTCTCCCACGTTCACAAAAGGTTTCCTCTCTTCTTTCTTACATGAAAGGTGGTTTGGATCAAATCAAAAGGAATAAGTTTGGATTTTGAATTCTATAAGATAGAGTTTTAAAAATCCAAAACTCTTTCAATTTTGCATTGAATTTATCCAAATTTTTTTGAAATTTTTGTAGATTTTAGGGTATATATTATGCACCCTTTGCTAGTAATCCATGTATGAAAATATGGAGGAGGTGCTCTAGAGTTGGACGCCCCTTAACTTGCCATGTTTGGATAAGCCTTGACTAGGTATTTGACCTAGACAAGGACTCTATCATATCTCTCTATATAAGATGAGTTTCTTCATAAAATTTTCCAAAACGATAGAGATTTGAAAGACCTTTGAGCTATTCAAAAATTAGAGAGAAAGACCTTTGGGTCGTGGAGATATAAAAGATATAAGTTAGGGTGTCTAGAGAGAGAAACGAGAAGAAGAAGAGGGTCTTCTTCTAGGGTTGTTTGTTTTCATATCTTTTTCTCTCCATCTTGAGTTTTCGGAGAGTGTCTCAGATATGAAACTCTTCCTTCTACTTTTCATCTTTGGAAGAGTCCATATCAAGAAGAAGGAGGCACCTGATCAACCATCAAAGAAGGATCAGCACAGTACTAGCATACTATGCTGATTTTCTGAAGCAGGACTTCTGATCGAGATTCATGGGCTCGTGTGGATGACTCCTAGAGGTCGGACATGTGTGCGGCTTGCAACATCATCCTCAAGTCCGGATCAGCAAGGTTAGAACGTCTAACTTGCAAGGTAATAGATCTGATCTATTGTTTAATACATATATTAGATGTAGTATAGAAACATGTTGATATGATCAACATGTAGTTCATGCTATATTTATATATTTTAATTTCTGATTTAATGTTATATAATAATCATGTAATAGGATCTTAGATCTATGGATTCTCTAGTTTTAGAAATAAATTTTGATTTATTTTAGTCTTCCGCTGTATGATCTTGAAAAAATTTCAAGATTAACCCTTAAACCCTAGATCTGGTTCCTTCAATTGGTATCAGAGCCTAGGTTCTTTATTACATGATTATTTATACATGCTTAGATTATTTTTTAGATTAGATCTAATTTATAATCTGATTATTAAATCTGAAATTAAAATTTTAGATCAATCACAAACTGCAAGGTTGTCCTGTTGTAAGGTTTACCCCTTACAGTGCAAATGTTGTCCTAGTTTGTGTAGATCTATCTTTAATCATAAATTTGTTAGATATGATCTAGATTAAATTTATAATTTATTAGATTTAAAAGATATTTAAATCTGAAATAAAATCTTTTTGTTAATAATTTTTGTGCAAAGAAATTGTTTAAAGTTGAAATTATTTCAATTACATGAACCTGTTTAGATTAGATCTAAAGTAGTTTCATGTTTATTTCACTTGTATCTTGATTATGAATCAAACATGCAATATGGTTGGTAGAATCATATTGTAAAATTATTTTACAAATATAAAAATTATTTTTTAAAAAGCTGAACCCAACCCTCAGCCCAAAACTTAATTAGGAATTAAGTAGTTGTTTGATTAGGTTCTAGGATTGTGAATTGAAGAACCTAAGACACAAACCATAATACATTGGGTTAATGGGTTAGTGGGAATTAGGTCCATTAATTGGGTTAGACCTATGGTTAGATTAAAGATGGACTTAATTAGAGAATTGACTAAATCTAATCAATTGTTGTCTTAGATTAGGTCAAGGATTCTCTAGATCAATTGCAATAGTTGTAGTTGGTCAAGTCCATGTCTTTAATGAGAACCAAATGGACTTGATTCTTGGCTAAGCGGTCTAGCACGAACTGTTAGGTTGATCTAATCGAAACTAATTAAACCAATTGGTGTCTAAGGTAAACCAGACCGGTGGTTTTTAATTGGGAGCCCGCTTATCTGGCCATTTCTGATGGTGTCTAAGGCAAGCTTTGACAGACCCTCCCACTGATCGACCTTACCTGGCCTCTTGGTGAAATTATATTTTGATCGGATCACTTGACTATTCGAGCTGACCTATGTCAGCTAGGTAAATCAGTGTGACTGATTTAGGTGCTCCTAGACCAGCCCTTTTAATGGTCTCCCTTAAGCTGACTTGGTGAAGCCAGTGGGAGGATCATGATAAGCTAGTTCATCTGACCTCATCCTCTAAATTATTTAAATCCTCTAAAATTATTAGATCCTTAAAATGACAAAGTTATGGAGATAACTGAGTCATAGCCTCCCATTAAGGTGTTTGATAATGAATCCATTAACTCAATAATCATTGCAGACCCAAAGGTCTGGTGCTTGTTGACTAATGAAATTATCACTCATCATATGATGACTTGGAAGTGTCTCTCTAATGGTGGTTAGGTGAGCCAACCAAAGTTGGGCTTAATCATTCGTTGGTTAGATACACCAAGTATGATCATGTTAATGGTTGGACCTAACTGGATCCTTACAGTGGAGGCCAAAGCCTATTGATTAGGTTTCTGGGGCAAAATTAAAATTACTAGAAATTATTTAGAGAAACAATTGGTTATGAACCTACCCTTAGATGTACATGGATTGGCCAACCAAAGTTGGGCTTGTGTGCAGTCTAAGTGGACTCTAGTACCCCCTAAGGAATTAGGATAATTCCTCGAATTGGAGGTAGAGGCTACCAATTCGAATAAAATAGTGGGAGAAACCTTTTGATTAAAGTCCAAATCTTTAAGTTTAATGAATCAATTACTAATTAGGTTATGGTTCTCCTTTATGCAAATATGGCCACTTCTCTATCGCTCCGATCATTGTTGGACAATGATAAGTTGGTGGGACCCAACTTCGATAGCTGGTATCGAAAGTTGAAGATAGTCCTGGAGCATGAATGGATCCTATATGTGATAATGGATCCTGCACCTAAGGAGCCAGTTGTCAATGCACGTGGAACAGTCAGAGACACTTACCAGAAGTGGCTCAGTGACCGAACCACGGTGCACTGTATCATGCTGGCTGCCACGAGCGACGAGTTCAGTCACAGATTCGAGATGGCTTAGCCAAAGGATATGCTTCAAGTGTTGGAGGATGCCTTTGGCACACCCGATGACATCGAGAGGCACAAGACTAGTTGTGCCATCTTCAACGCCAAAATACGGGATGGTGCCTTTGTCACTGATCCTGTATTGTACATGATCGAGCTGATGGAATGATTGAGCAAGCTCAGCTTTCCCTTGCATGAGCAGCTTCGGAAAGATGCAATACTGAACTCGCTACCCAAGTCTTATCTCCCATTCCTCACTCATTATAGAATGACAAATCCTGAAGAGAACTACCACGGGTTACTGGGGTTGCTTCAGAACTTTGAGAAGGATCACCAACTTCACAAGGAGTTGGTGAACTTAGTGGGAGGTTCGTCTTCTGGTTCTTGACCTTTTAAGAAAGGGAAGAAGAACAAGAAGAAGAAAGTGAAGAAGGTGCAAGTTCAGGCTGCGACATCAGTGCAGAGCCAGACCAAAAAGATCAAGCCCGATAAGAGTCTATTCAACTGGCAAGCACCCTAGATTAGATAGTGTGTCAGATATCTACTTATGGCACTGTAGGCTAGGTCATATAAACAAGAACAAAATAAACAGGTTGACTCAAGAGGAAATCCTCGAAGTCAGTGATTGTGAATCACTTCCAACCTGTGAGTCCTGTCTTCTTGGTAAAATGACCAAGTCACCTTTTACTGGAAAAGGTGAGAGAGCTACTGAGCTCTTGAGCCTAGTACATACTGATGTATGTGGGCCCATGAGCACCAGTGCTAAAGATGGATATTTCTACTTCATAACTTTCATGGATGACCTATCCCGATATGGATATGTCTATCTGATGAAACATAAGTCGGATTCATTTGAAATGTTCAAACGATTTTGAAGTGAAGTAGAAAAACAAACTGGGAAGAGTATTAAAACTCTTCGATCTGATCGAGGAGGAGAATACCTTTCTAGTGAATTTCTCACATATCTAGAAGAGAATAGGATTCTCTCCCAATGGACTCCTCCAGGAACATCACAACATAATGGTGTGTCTGAAAGGAGGAATCGGACTCTGTTAGACATGGTCCGATCCATGATGGGTTTTGCTAGCTTGCCGATATCCTTCTGGGGATATGCACTCGAATCGGCCTGTTATCTGTTAAATAGGGTTCCAAGTAAGTCTATAATTAAGACTCTATATGAGATATGGACGGGACGTAAGCCAGCACTTACACACCTTAGGGTCTGGGGGTGCCCGGCCTATGTCAAACGATTAGTCACAGACAAACTTGGACCTAGGTCTGACAAATGCTCATTCATAGGGTACCCCAAAGAGACAAAAGGATATTTTTTCTACCATGCTGATGAACAAAAGGTGTTCGTCAGCCTTAAGGCAATCTTTTTAGAAAAGGAGTTCCTTGGTGAAGGAACCGTTTCCTCTAAGGTTGAACTTGATGAAGTTCAACAGGTAGAAGGACCGACACCAATAGTTGAACCTGAGTCTGATATGATTAGATCATATCTGGAGCCCAATGTACCTGCACCATTAAGGCGATCTGGTAGAGTACCACGTCAGCCGGACAGATACTACGATTTTTTGGTCTGGGATGGTGATCCCATCGAACTTGATGAGAATAATGAGGATCCGATCACCTATATGGATGCAATTAAGAGACCTGATTTTGAGAAATAGCTTGAAGCCATGAAATCCGAAATGAAGTCCATGAAGGTCAACGATGTATGGATATTGGTTGACCCACCTGAAGGGGTTAAACCCATTGGGTGTAAATGGGTCTTCAAAAGGAAGAGAGGCATAGACGGAAAGGTCGAGACCTATAAAGCCCGTCTGATTGCTAAGGGGTATCATCAACATTATGGTATTGACTATGATGAGACATTTTCTTCTGTGGCAATGCTCAAATCCATTCGGATAATGCTTGCAATAGCTGCCCATCTGGATTATGAGATCTGGCAGATGGATGTAAAGACAGCTTTCCTGAATGGAGAGCTAACTAAAGAGGTGTATATGATACAACCTGAGGGGTTTACATCTACAGATGAGTCCAAGGTGTGCAAGCTTCAGAGATCCATTTATGGACTGAAGCAAGCTTCTCGAAGTTGGAACATGCATTTTGTTAAGGTGATCAAAATGTATGGCTTCATTAAGAATGGAGAAGAGCCCTGCATCTATAAATGGGCAAATGGTCCAGTTGTGGTATTCTTTGTCTTGTACATGGATGACATTCTCTTAATCGGAAATGACATCCCCGCACTACAGGGAATAAAAGTTTGGTTGTCATCACAGTTCTCCATGAAGAACTTGGGTGAAGCATCCTACATCCTAGGGATGAAGATCTATAGGGATAGATCTAAAAGGATGCTTGGGTTATCCCAGTCCATGTACATAGACACTGTGCTAAAGAGGTTCAGCATGGAGAATTCCAAGAAAGGCTATCTACCGATAGGCCAAAGAATTTCTCTCTCTAAGAATGATTGTCCGACAACTCCAGAAGAGAGAGAGCGTTTGAGTAGAGTCCTATATGCTTCAGCCGTGGGATCTATCATGTATGCCATGACATGTATAAGACCAGATGTGGCATACTCACTAGGAATAGTGAGTAGATACCAATCTGATCCTGGAGAAAATCACTGGAAAGTGGTTAAAGCCATCCTTAAGTATTTGAGAAATACTAAGGACCAATGGTTGGTTTATGGCAAGTCAGATCTGAAACTTGTGGGGTTCATAGACTCTAGCTTTCAATCTGACCATGATGACAGTAGGAGCATGTCAGGTTATATCTTTACTTTGAATGATGGAGCCATCTGCTGGAAGAGTTCCAAGCAACATACTGTGGCGGACTCTGTTTGTGAAGCGGAGTACATCGCAGCATCGGATGCTGCAAAGGAAGCTGTGTGGCTGAGGAAATCCATCACTGAGCTTGGAGTAGCACCCTCCCTAGATGGTCCAGTCCTGCTCTACTGCGACAGTATTGGTGCCATAGCTTAGGCGAAGGAACCCAAAGCACATCAGTGGACGAAGCACATCTTGCGCCGCTTTCACCTGGTCTGGGAGATCATGGATCGAGGTGACGTCAACCTTCAAAAGATCGACGGAAAGGAGAACCTAGCCGACCCCTTCACTAAAGCCTTGGTGATAAAGGAGTTCGACAACCACAAGTCGAAGATGGGTATTAGATACTGTGCCGAGTGGATTTAGGACAAGTGGGAGTTGTTGGGAAATGTGTCCCAAAAAGCCAATCGTCAAGCTGTTGATGGTTGAGCAACCAAGTATTGTAATTGATTTGTTAATAAATAAAATATATTTGGCATCTTCATCATAAGCTTTCATCTTCTAATGAACTCCGTTGTTATGATGAAGTCCTTAGGACTATTTAAGTTTGATAAAGAGAGGATTTATCGATTAGTCCTTAAAACTGTTACGACCAAATGATAGGCTGTTAATAAGGACGACAGCTTCTATCGAGCATAGGTCGCTGTAGGCCATATGGGTTGGTTGTCCTCTTAACCAAAGAGTGTGGAGACACTGGTATGACATACAGGTGAGATGTAAGGGTACATCATCATTGAACGTGACCAACTCCAGAGCATTCTGCTGTCGAGAATGTCTCTGATGGGATATAGGTATAAGTATTTCTTAAACTTGAGATCGTCTCAGTGACTTGCAAGCAACTCACTATGCTTTGGTACTGGACTAACTGAATTTCTAATTCAGGGATGGAAGGCTTCTGGGCACAGTCAAGTACTTGCAAAGTCAGAGTGTGATCGAGATGGGATTGACCACTCCAAGAGTTGGAGAAGAATGAGTCGCTGTATTTCAATTTAGCAAAACCTTGGCCAGGGTAATCCATTAGATAGATTTGATATTTTGAAATACAATGTGGACAACCTGATCAGAGTTGACAGTTAAACTCTGGGGTGTTCTATGATCATTTTGGTCAAGGAGATGAATTATATGAAAACTATATCCGCATGGGTTCTAAGGATGTTGTTCTACACATTCGACCTATCCGATCGTCGGGTACCATTGCTAGATGGTCACTTCGATTGGTACAAAAATTTATTTTTGTACTACTGGCTTAGGTTCGGACCTATGAGATCACACACATTAGAGTTCATGATCCGATTGGATGGTTGATCAACGATTAAGAATCATTCTAGGGTTAAATGATCAATACGATTGGCATTTAACCTAGTGCAAGTGTTGTAGGAGGATCAATTAGCAATTCGATTGCTAATTGGCTTAATTTGATTAAGCCAATGGGCTGAAATTAAGTCTAATTAAATATAATTTAATTAGATTTAGTTTGGGCTTGAGTGGATCAAGTCCAGTTGGTTTATTGGATAAGTCAAGTGCAAGAAAAAATTAGTCCTAGTTCAACTAGGACTTGGGTCAATCTAATTTCTAATTTGATTAAAAAATTAAATCAGATTTAAATCTAATTTAATCTGATTAAATTAGATTTTTAATTGGGTTAAAATATATTTTAATTAGGTTGATCTAATTTTGGTTTGATTTGGTTTGAGAAACTAAATTAAAACAAGTCATGAGATAGAATCCTAGTAAGACTAGGATTCCACCTTGCGCCACATAAGCCTTCCCCACGCCCTCTCTCTTATTCAATGCCAATCTCCACTTATTTTGTGCGACAAAAGCCCTCTCCCAGGTCTCTCCCACATTCACAAAAGGTTTTCTTTCTTTTTCTTACATGGAAGGTGGTTTGGATCGAATTAAAAAAAAATAAGTTTGGATTTCGAATTCTATGAGATAGAGTTTTAGAAATCCAAAACTCTTTCAATTTTGCACCGAATTTATCCAAATTTTTTTGAAATTTTCATGACTTTTAGGGTATACATTGTGCACCCTTTTTGATGATCTATGCATGAAAATATGGAGGAGGTGCTCAAGAGTTGGGCGCCCCTTAACTTGCCATGTTTGGAAAAGCCTTGACTAGGTATTTGACCTAGACAAGGACTCTATCATATCTCTCTATATAAGATGAGTTTATTCATGAAAGTTTTAGAGAAGATAGAGATTTGAAAGACCTTTTAGTCATCCAAAAATCATAGAGAAAAACCTTTGGGTCATGGAGATATAATAGACACAAGTTAGAGTGTCTAGAGAGAGAAACGAGAAGAAGAAGAGGGTCTTCTTCTAGGGTTGTTTGTTTTCATATCTTTCCTCCCTCCATCTTGAGTTTCCTGAGAGTATCTCAGATCTAAAACTCCTTCTACTTTCCATCTTTGAAAGAGTCCAAATCAAGAAGGAGGCACCTGATCAACCATCAAAGAAGGATCAGCGCAGTACTAGCATACTGTGCTGATTTCCTGAAGCAGGACTTCTGATCGAGATTCGTGGGCTCGTGTGGATGGCTCCTAGAGGCCGGACAAATGTGCGGCTTGCAACATCATCTCAAGCCCGGATCAGCGAGGTTAGAATGTCTAACTTGCAAGGTAATAGATCTGATCTATTGTTTAATACATATATTAGATGTAGTATAGAAACATGTTGATATGATCAACATGTAGTTCATGCTATATTTATATATTTTAATTTTTGATTTAATACTATGTAATAATCATGTAATAGGATCTTAGATTTAGAAATTCTCTGATTTTAAAAAATAAATTTTGATTTATTTTAGTCTTCCGCTGTATGATCTTGAAAAAGTTTCAAGATCTAACCCTGAAACCCTAGATCTGGTTCCAACAGGTTTTACTCCTTCGGGTGGGTCAACCAATGTCCACACATCGTTGACCTTCGTGGACTCCATTTCGAATTTCATGGCCTCTAGCCATTTCTCAGAGTCAGGTCTCTGCATTGCATCCATGTAGGTGATCGGATCCTCATCATTTTCATCAAGTTCGACAGGATCGCCGTCCCAGACCAAGAAACCATAGTATCTATCCGGTTGACATGGTACTCTACCAGACTGCCTTAAGGGTGCAGGAACAATGGGATCCAGATCTGATCTAACCAAATCTGATTCAAGTTCAGCAACTTGTGTCAGTTTTTCCACTTGCCGAACTTCCTCAAGTTCGACCTTAGAGGCAACAGTCCCTTCACCAAGGAACTTTTTTTCCAAAAAGATTGCCTTAAGGCTGACAAACACCTTTTGCTCATCAGTAGAAATAATACCCTTTTGGTCTCTTTTGAGTACCCTATGAAATAACACTTGTCAGACCTAGGTCCAAGCTTGTCCGTAATTAAACGTTTAACATAAGCCGGACACCCCCAAACCATAAGGTGCGAGAGTACTGGCTTACGTCCTATCCATATCTCATAAGGCATTTTGGTTACAGACTTACTCAGAACCCAATTTAGAAGGTAATAAGCCGATTCGAGCGCATATCTCCAGAGGAAGATTGGCAGACTAGCAAACCCCATCATGGATCGAATCATGTCCAACAAGGTCCGATTCCTCCTTTTAGACACACCATTATGCTGTGGTGTTCCTGGAGGTGTCCACTGAGAGAGAATCCCATTCTCCCCAAGATATGTCAGAAACTCATTGAAAAGGTATTCACCTCCTCGATCAGATCGAAGAGTTTTAATACACTTTCCAGTTTATTTTTCTACCTCATTTCAGAATAGTTTGAACATTTCAAATGACTCTGACTTATGCTTCATTAAGTAGACATACCCATACCTCAATAGGTCATCTGTGAAGGTTATGAAGTAGAAATATCTACCTCTTGCACTTGAGCTCATGGGTCCACATACATCAGAATGTACCAAACCCAAGAGTTCACTGGCTCGCTCACCTTTTCTAGTAAAAGATGATTTGGTCATCTTTCCAAGAAGACAGGACTCATAGGTTGGAAGTGATTCACAATCACCAACTTCAAGAATTCCTTCTTGAGCCAACCTGTTTATCCTGTTCTTATTGATATGACCTACCCTACATTGCCAAAGGTAGACTTCTGACATATTATCCATTCTAGGGCATTTATCGGAGGTTTGAACCACATTAACAGGCTGTGATAGTAAGTAAATTTTATTATTTAATATCCAATAAATATTATAACACCATTCAAAATGATATTGCAAATATTTTCTTTTATTAAAAATTCATAACTGTACATGGCCAAAAGCCTACAGAAATAATATTTAATAAAAAATTTGGACAATAGTGATATTCACTCAGAATTACATTACGAGAATTGATTACAAGGTTCATGATTCCTAAAGCTAGAACTGAAACTTTGCTTCCATCTCCAACATTCAGAAACCTCTCACCTTCATCAAATCTCCTACTGACCTGCAGACCCTGCATCAAATTACAAATATGATAAGAGCTTCCGGTATCCAATACCCAGGCAGTAGTATCACAAATGAAAAAGTTGCAAGGTGTTATCATATAATTACCTTGCTTCTTCTTCGGCCTGTTCGGGTCTAGGGAGGCAATGTATAGAGGACAGTTCCTCTTCCAATGCCCCTGCTTCTTGCAAAAGAAGCACTCCGCCTGACTTTGGTCAAGCTTGCACTTCTTGGTCTGACCCTGTGTGGACGTCCCAGCATGTGGCTGCACCTTCTTCTTCTTCTTCTTCCCTTTCTTAAAGGGTCAACGACCAGAAGAAGACCCTCCCACAACATTCACCGACTCCTTATGGAGCTGGTGGTCCTTCTCAAAGTTCTGCAGTAACCCCAACAAGCCATGGTAGTTCACTGCAGGCTTTGTCATCCGAAAATGAGTAAGGAAGGGGAGGAAGGACTTGGGCATAGAATTAAAAATTGCATCCTTATCGAGCTGTTCGTGCAAGGGAAAGCCCAGTTTATTTAGGCGCTCAATCATTTCGATCATGTACAGTACATGATCGGTGATTGAGGCCCCATCCCTCATCCGAGCATTGAAAATGGCACAACTAGTTTTGTGCCTTTCAAAGTCGTCAGGGGTGCCAAAGGAGTCATTCAATATTTGAAGCATCTCCTGTGGCTGGCATTCTCGAACCTACGGCTGAACTCATCATTCATTGCCACCAGTATTATGCATCGAATGGTGGTGCGGTCGTTGAGCCACTTCTGGTAAGTGTCTCAGACCGCCCCTCTAGCATTCGGGGCTGGCTCCTCAGGTGCCGAATCCATTACTATATAAAGGATCCACTCATGCTCAAGGACAATTTTTAATTTTCGATACCAGCTATCGAAATTAGGTCCCATGAGCTTGTCATTATCTAATAATGACCGAAGCGACAGGGTAGTGGCCACAGCTGTATAAAGAAAAATCAGACCTTTATTAGTATATAAATTATTAATACTAAAGACTTGGACTTTAGTCTAAAGTTTCTCCCAGTATTTTTACGAACTGGTAGCCTTAATCTCCAATTCGAAAAATTACTTTAATTCTTTAGTGGATACTAGAATCCACACAGACCACACACGAGCCCAACTTTGGTTGGTCAACCCATGTACATCTATGGGTAGGTTCATAACCAGTTGTTTCTCTAAACAACTTCTAGTAATTAATTTTGCTCCAGAACCTAATCAGTAGGCTTTGACCTCCACTGAAAAGATCTGGTTAGGTCCCACCATTAACATGACTTGATTTGGTGAATCGAACCAATAAATGATCAGTCCCGACTTTGGCCAGCCAACCTGACCACCATCAGAAAGACTCAACCAAATGATCTTATTATGAATGATAATTCCATTAGTCAATAAGCACCAGGCCTTTGGGCCTCCAGTGATTATTAAACTAATGGATTCATTATCACTCACTTAATGGGAGGCTATGACTTAGTTATCACTATAACTTAATCATTTTTAGGGACCTAATAATTTTTGAGGATTTTATTAAAGGATAGAAGAAAAGAAATTAACTAGCTAATTTCAATCCTCCCACTGACTTACCAAGTCAGATTAAAAAAGATTTAATTAAAGCCGGTATTAGGAGCACCTAAATCAGTCACACTGATTTACCTAATGACATGGGTGAGCCCTAATCACCAAGTGATCTAATCAAAACCTAACTCACCAGGATGGCCAGGTAAGCGAGATCAGTGGTGAGGATATGCCATTAACTCGTTAGAGATCGAATCAATGCAAGTAGCTCCCACTTAAAAACCACTGGTCAGACTGCCAAACTTATCTTAGACACCAACCGGTTCATTAGTTTTAATTTGATCAAATTAGTAAATAAGGTTCCACCGCGTAGCCATGAATTAAGTCCATCTTGGTCTAGTTAAAGACATGGACCCATTCAACTACAACTATTGGAGTGGAGTCTAGAGTGTCCTTGACCTAATCTTATTCAATTTTTGATTAGATTTGACCAATTACTCTAATTTAGTCCATTTCTTTAAGCTAACCTTAGGTCTAACCCAATTATGGACCTAATCCATCTAACCCATTGACCCATAAGTTTATGCAATTGTCTTAGGTCTTAATTCATAATTCTAGACCAACTAGACAATACTTAATTCTTTTAATTAAGTATTTGGGCTGATGGGTCAGGGTTTGGCATTTCAAAAATAATTTTTAAATTTGAAAGGTTTTATTTTCTATTCACCAAATGTGTTGACTCATTTCACAAACGGATCAGCATATTTCATAAACAGCAATCCTATTGCTAATTACATAACAGAAAATAACTCAATCAAAATAAATCATGAATATTTCTTTAGATCTAATCTAACACATTCATAATAAATTTTACAATTGAACCTTTACAATTAAGTCCTTTCACTGCTTCGTCTGCATGGGATATAATCGCATCGGCACCCCTACCGCCATAGGAGAACCCAATCGAATGGAAGGAGAGGGCCTTTAAACCCTACTTTTCTCCTATGATCGGAAGACCATGGCAACCAACCCAATTAGACTACTTGCTACTTGGATCAGTATATCTAAATATACCAATTTTAAAATTTAAATTTCAAATTTCAAATTTTAAATTTTAAATTTTGAATTTTAAATTTCAAACAAATTTCAAATTTCAAATTTTAAATTTTAAATTTTTGAATTTTAAATTTTAAATTTTGAATTTTAAATTTTAAAATTTAAATTTCAAATTTTGAATTTTAAATTTCAAATTTAAATTTTAAATTTAAACTTTTAGATTACTACTTAATCTACGCATGCAAATGTATATCATATTTTAGAACCTGACTCTGATACCATTTGAGGGAATTTTAGTGCAGGGGTAAAATGGTAATTTTAAATTTTTTTCAAAATTATTATTTTACAGTTGAAATTATTAATTAATCTAATTAATTTATATGTATTAACCCTATACAAAGATCTAAATATGATATATATAGCATGCATTTAAATTTGAAATTTTGAATTCTCTATAGTAAATGTTTTACTGTTATGTGTTCAGAACACATTACCTTTATGCAGGTAGTCAATCGTTGTAATCTGATCACCGTCTGGAAGGTCTGATCATTACAATACAGCTACACAATATGTCTGGCCTCCACAGATCATCCACACGAAGCTCCCGATCTGATCGGCTCCTCACGAATGCTAGTTCATTGCAGAACACTTTCGACGGCTGATGCTGATTGAACTTCTTCAATCGATGTCTGCTGATTTTTTGGATGCTCCAGATCATCAACAGAGATAGTAAAGAGATTGATGAAGCTCTCTCTAAAATTTGGTAGACTCACGACACTCGTAGCTCACCTTCTCACTTTCCGAACCTTAGGCAGAAACCCTAGGGTGCTCTCAAAAAATCCTGCACCCACTCTCTTTCTTTTCTTTCCTCTCAAAATTTTTGAACATTTTAAAATCATGCAGAAAGCTTCCTCACACCCACTTTTCTCTCTCAAAAATCATGTATGCATGCCCCACCTTCTTCTCTCTTTTAAAACAAAGCAAGATGCATCTTAAATGCGTGAGAGGATAAAGCTAGGTGGTTGCTCACTTGAATTCAAATCGAATTTGAATTCAAATGCCAACCAACCCATCCTTATCTACTCTTGGCGTGAGAAGAGAAGGGTGTGGGCTCCCTTGTGCATGGAGAGTTTACACGAGAAACTCTTTCTCGTGTAAAGCAAATGGCGCACAAATGGATAAGGCTAGGTGGCACAGGGAGATGAGGTCAAAGTGGTTTCAACCTAATTGAGCCAACCTAATCAAAATAGGTTAGGAATAATTAGACTAAGTTAAATCTAACTTAATTAGGCTTAATTAGGCTCAATAAAATCCTAATCAAATCAAGAATTGGCTAAGCCCAACCCCTGATCAAATCAGTGACCAAAACACCTTAGCGATTAGGTCAACACTTAACCTAATCGGGTCAAACCCAACTGAATCCAATTCAATTGGACTTGATCTAAAAATAATTATTCAATCAAATTGAGTTAATTAGTGATAAAATCATTAATTAAACCTCTCATAAATATTGAGTCCAAATTCGATGGGCAATCGGACATCAGAGTCCATCGATATGAAACCCTGATCAAAAAGTCCCAAACCAGTCAGACTCTTGATCCCGGTACCCAAAATGTGTGGAACTCATGATTAGAGAATCCTGATTCATGATCACAAAGTTCCAGACACATAGAACTCAAAGTTCATGAGCATTAGGACTCTTCACCAGCCATCAAATCAGATAGGAACCTCTAATGTGTGTGACCCCGCAGGTTCGAACCTAAGCCGGTAGCACAGGAATCAATTCCTGTACTAATCAAAGTGACCATCTAGCAATGGTACCTGATATCCAAATAGGTCAAATAGTCACAATCACAACACTCTGAACCTACGTGAATATGGTTATTGTATAATTCATCCTTTTGACCCCTATGTTTAGGATGACTCAGGGTTAAACTGTCAACCCTGATTAGATCATCCGAATCGTGCTCAACTCAAACAATCCTGTGACTCCTCACTAGGACCACCCTGGCTAAGATTTTGCTAAATTGAAACATGACTGTACACAGCTCCTGAACTGGAGTGGTCAATCCCATCTTGAGACACACACTGACAAGTCAAGTAGTTGACTACACCCAGCAGCCTTCCATCATTGAATTAGAAATTCAGGTAGTCCAGTGCCTAAGTGTAGTGAGTTGCTTGCAAGTCACCATGATGGTCTCAGGTCAGAGGGACAGTTATACCCATATCCCATCGGAGCAAATCTTGACAGCAGAAAAAGCTCCAGAATTAGTCATGTTTAGTGCAGATGTATCCTTACATCTCACCTGTATGCCATATCAGTGTCTCCACACTTTTTGGTTAAGAGGACAACCAACCCATATGGCACACAACGACCTATACTTGATAAATATTGTTGTCCTTGGTAACAACGTATCATTTGGTCGTGAACAGATTTAAGGACTAAACAACAAATCATCCTTTATCGAGTCTAAATAGTCCTAAGGATTCACCACAACATAGGAGTTCATTAGAAGATGAAACAATTTGTGATAAAAAAATATCAAAATAATTTTTATTTATTTATAATTCATATACTAATACAAGAAAGAACACAACTGTCAACAGACTGACGATTGACTTTGGGACACTATTCCCAACAGAAACTTGATGATAGATTTTCTCATTTCCCATACTTGAATGCTATGAAATTCACTAAAGTAATAGGAGACACAATTAGATATAAGATCTCATCTAAATTATGCATGTCATCATAAGTAGTTCTTTTATGTTCTTATATATTCATCTGCATCTTCACTAGCACTGTATGGTATATTTGATGCCTTTGAAAATTTGACCAAATCTCATGGACTGGTTGAGAAATCTGAGAATAGTTTTCACTTAAGAGATTGTCTCTCATTCTTCTAATTTTGATTCGATCAGAGATAATACTATAAAGAAGGAAAAACTGTATATAAGATATAGTGGGAGTGACAGTATGACTGTCAAGTGTATCCAAATTATAATCATACGATTAAGTCAATCAAGTTCTTATCATAGATGGTGAGTTAATCCAAGATTTGATCCTGCTAGCTCTTTTGAATTTTTTCTTTAGCATTTTTTCATTGGAGAAGAAGGCAAAGAATGTCTTAGACAAGGGTATCTATTTTTATTACAGTAATAAAAAGCATTGGAAAGAAATTATAAGTGTTGTCTTGCAAGTGTGAAGCAGAAGCAGGATGCAAAAGTTGGCTTTATATTTTTGGGTATGAGATACCTCATATGGGCCCCACTTATGCAAAGCTTTGCAGGGCCTATAAAGCTATTGAGAGGTGACTTCATGCCTTTTGTCATTGGTGGATAGTCCATCCAAGCTAAGACAGAAGGAACCTACTATATGTATAACCTTCTAGCAAGGTTTAGAAATTAATAGACTATTATTATATATTTAAAT
The DNA here is from genome assembly GCF_000442705.2 of Elaeis guineensis. Taxonomy (NCBI): domain Eukaryota; kingdom Viridiplantae; phylum Streptophyta; class Magnoliopsida; order Arecales; family Arecaceae; genus Elaeis; species Elaeis guineensis. Next base: position 80,898,794 of record NC_026000.2, read on the forward strand.
TTATCAAAAATATTATTTCAATTTTTTTGTTATTGTAGCATGATTTTGAAATTAATCTAAAGAGCAAAAGTTGCTCTCCTTCTGATAAATTTTATGGCTATGAATTTATGATAATGGTCTCATGTTTCTGTCACTCAATAATGTTGTTCTTTATATTGATGAGAATAAGAAAATAATATGTGATGGTCACATCTCTGGCATTGTCAACTTAGTCATTTTTGTATATCAAAGATAAACAAATAATACAAAAAAAAATTCTTTGATCTGCATGATTTTTAAATCATATAGAACTTGTAAATTTTATCTCATGGGTAAAATGATCAAGATCCCATTTACTAGACATGAGAAAAGGATGAGTGAGCTATTAGGCCTTATACATATGGATGTTCGAAGGCTAATAATATCTCGACCTAAAGATGGATAACCCATATGAGATATGGGGTGTTTCTTAATATGCTTCATAGACTTTGCTATCTCATGCTGGGGAAATACCCTAGAAATTACTACATATATTTTGAATTAGATGTTGGGTTCTGGCCATGCTTCCACTGTGCCACTCTATTTGACATGCCACTTATCTCTAGTTTCCACCTAAAACCCCAATGCTTGGGCCACATGGGATGCCCCATTTAAATAGGGGACCAAGGGGCATGAGAAGGACCAAGGGGCACCAACCTTTGGTGCTCCATTTTCTCACACAGTGAATAAATTCATTGTGTAGAATTTTTAATGCAGGAGAACCTTCACACAGGACTCCTCCTCTTCTGCACTTCATAGAAATCCCATAATAAATTGGCATGGAAACATAAGGAATCTGGATAAGAGTTTAAGACAACGTGTAATGATAACAGCCTTCATTAAGAAGGACTCTCCATCTTCACATGCTAATTAGGAGGGGGCGGTATTTTATTTTGGCATGAAACCTGATGGGTGAGAGGAGTCCTTCTCCACTTGAAACTATTCCAAGTTGGATAAAAACCCAATCAAAATTGATCCAATCCTATTAAGTCAAATATAACTGGTCTAGATTAGCTCAAACACTTTGATCTAAATCAATTTACGAACTTGGATTAATACAATGTGCTAGCATATCAAATTAATCCTTAGAATTTATATTAAATCTTAATTAAATCAGATTAAGATCAAATTCTAAAGTGTGTGATCCATTGAATTCTAAATCTAGCCAGTAGTGGATCCAGACTTTCGACGTAACTCTAATCCGATCAGATTAGGTCATCCGAAGAGTTCCAATCAACTATGACTCTTTCTAATTAATTTTTGAATTAAATTTTTTTAATTCTAATGAGTCCATAAGTCAAGATTGATATCTAACAATATATCATGACTATCTAAAAGATTTAAAATTTTGATAGAAAATTATCAAAATACTCTTCAGTGATAAGTTACCATGTAATTCAATCTTTCAATCAAATAACATTCCAGATGAGTTGTGGGCATGAAAATATGTCAAACCCAATCACTTATCTAAATATATCTCGATCAGAAGGTGATGATTCAATTGATGATACATTAGAAACTCTTTTCTAATTATCATTCTGTTTTGGTCAAAGACTTCCAAAATCATCGACCTATGAGATCATATAGGATGTTCGCTCCCTTTATTAGAAGTGACTAATCCCTTATTGATCACTCACAATATCTATGCACACTTTATCATATCCAGAACACCCCATATAAGGATCAAAGAATCAAGTTAGAAAGTGAACCAAAATATGGATCTATGTACATAAGGTACCATGACGATCTCAGGTCAAAAGATCACTTACACAACTCCCACTAGAGAATCATCAGTTGACATGTAAATAAGACTCTATCTGATATTCTCTCGTAGGTCTATTCAGTGAACTCATTCTCTAATAAGCACCCATATCCTTGTATTAGTATTACTACACAAGTGATTGTGGATCAACCACCCTCATTTCTGAGCATACATAGGATGTGCCAATCTTACTGGTATCATTAATCTCTAACTCAATGAACCAACGACTGAAAATATTCTAGATCATAGCTATCAAAAATTTAAGTCTCACTGGCATGATCTCATCGCGACCCTAAAATCATTGTCCAGGCCTATAGGGTTCATTATAATTTTAAGATCAAAAAGATGCAGTATACAATGAATCAAAAATAGTTATTTTATTAATAACATTAATGTCAATTATATGAGTCTGGAAGATAAATTACAAAAAATATCCGATTGCATCCCATATGCAATTGGCTTGTACAACATTATTCTTTCAATCTACCACTTGCACTAAAGCCAATCGTCCCTATACTTGATGCCCATGCTATCAAGGTGGACAATCCTGTTGGTGCAAAAATCTACTTACGCCGGAGAAGCTGGAGTCGGGGAAGTCGCGGTCGCCGCCGGGACCTGCAAGGGAAGTCTAAACCGGAGGTGGGGTTGCTCCGGCAAGACCCTCCGACGCTCAAGTCAGTTCTCTGCCTCAACAAGAATGGAGTGCTCGAACGGAGAATTTAGCAGAGTTTTTAGATAAGAAAATGAGCTTAGAGAATAACGTATCTGAGTCCCCCCCTTTTATAGGTGGAGGGGGCAACGGATTGATGGCGACACCTGTAACCGTCTGGTAGTGGGCCGCCCGTGGTCAGGGGAATTTATTGCGAGAGGTTGTGGAGTGGGATCGTGGCCATCACCGCAGCTCGCCACGTGGAATCAGTTGCAGGGAGTGGAGCAGTGCCCGTTGTCGTGACTTGCCAGCGGATGGGAGAATCGCCCGGTATCCATCGCAGGAGGTGGAGCAGGTTCGTGGCCGTTGTCGTGGCCTGCCAGGGGGTGGTGGAGCTGTGCGGAATCTGCCGCAGGAAGTGGAGCAGGGCGGCGACGGTTACTGCTGCTTGTCAGGAAATGATGGAGCTGTGCGGAATCCGTCACAGGAAGTGGAGCAGGGTCGTGACCGTTTTGGTGGCTTGCCAGGAGGTGCGGATCTATTGATTGAAGCTCGGCGACGGTCGGAGCCCGGCCTCTGTAGAGGTCCGGGAGAGGTCCTCCTGGCGGCTGGGGCCGTGGGCGGAGCCTGACTTCCATGGGAGTCCGGGCGGAGCCGTGCTGTAGGGGATGTCGGAAGCGGAGCCCGGCTCCCGTAGGAGTCCGGGCGGAGCATTCTGCAATCAAAGTTAAAGATGAAGTCCTGCTCCCGTAGGAGTCCGGACGGAGCTTACCAGCAACTGATACTGAGGGCGGAGCCCGGCTCCCGTAGGAGTCCGAGCGGAGCCGAGCAGCTCGAAGTCGAAGGCGGAGCCCGGCTCCCGTAGGAGTCTGGGCGGAGCTGAGCCGTTGTCGATGCCGGTGGTGGAGCCCGGCTCCCATAGGAGTCCGGGCAGAGCTGTTCCGATGTCGGCGGTGGAGCCCGGCTCCCGTAGGAGTCCGGGCGGAGCTGTTCTGATGTTGCGGCGGAGCCCGACTCCCGTAGGAGTCCGGGCGGAGCTGTTCTGATGTCGCGGCAGAGCCCGGCTCCCGTAGGAGTCCGGGCGGAGCTGTTCTGATGTCGCGGTGGAGCCCGGCTCCCGTTCACGGTGGAGCCCGGCTCCCGTAGGAGTCCGGGCGGAGCTGTTCTGGTGTCGCGGTGGAGCCCGACTCCCGTAGGAGTCCGGGCGGAGCTGTTCTGATGTTGCGGCGGAGCCTGGCTCCCGTAGGAGTTCGGGCGGAGCTGTTCTGATGTTGCGGTGGAGCCCGACTCCCGTAGGAGTCCGGGTGGAGCTGTTTTGATGTTGGCGGCGGAGCCCGGCTCCCGTAGGAGTCCGGGCGGAGCTGTTCTGATGTCGGCGGTGGAGCCCGGCTCCCGTAGGAGTCCGGGCGGAGCTGTTCTGATGTTGCGGCGGAGCCCGGCTCCCGTAGGAGTCGAGCGGAGCTGTTCTGATGTCGCGGCGGAGTCCAGCTCCCGTAGGAGTCCGGGTGGAGCTGTCCTGGTGTTGCGGCGGTGGAGCCCGGCTCCCGTAGGAGTCCAGGCGGAGCTGTGCTGATGTTGCGGCGGAGCCCGGCTCCCGTAGGAGTCCGGGTGGAGCTGTTCTGATGTTGCGACGGAGCCCAGCTCCCGTAGGAGTCCGGGTGGAGCTGTTCTGATGTTGCGATGGTGGAGCCCGACTCCCGTAGGAGTCTGGGCGGAGCTGTGCTGATGTTGCGGCGGAGCCCGGCTCCCGTAGGAGTCGGGTGGAGCTGTTCTGATGTTGCGGCGGAGCCCGGCTCCGTAGGAGTCCAGGTGGAGCTGTTCTGATGTTGTGGCGGAGCCCGGCTCTCGTAGGAGTCCGGGTGGAGCTGTTCTGATGTTGCGATGGAGCCCGGCTCCCGTAGGAGTCTAGGTGGAGCTGTTCTGATGTTGCGACGGTGGAGCCCGGCTCCCGTAGGAGTCCGGGCGGAGCTGTGCTGCTGTCGATCCCGTCGAGGGTTTCGGCTATGGGTATTTTATACCCAACACCAGTCCCCCTACTTTCGAGTTTGAATTTCAAATGAAGGAAGTACAGAGAGAGAGAGAGGCACAGCCGAACCCGTCCCTTCGAATCCTGCACACTGCCGCCTCCAGATATTTTGGCATTAAATGAGCGCGTGCCGGAGTCTTTTCGAATTGGAGCGGTATGAGGGGACGCTTCGAAAGTCCCATAGGTACACTGGCCTAGGTACGGCGCAATTATGGTCCTGCCAACTGTCAGCCGCTTTTAGCCGTCTGCCAGGGGGAGTGGGACATGTGTCAGATGTGGACTGGCCAGGGGGATTCGCGATCATTATGGCACCGGATCTCAGGGTCTATTTAAACCCGTCCTCCCCCCTTCAGGCGTCCTACTCCATTTCTGAGTTTTCGCTGGTGTCTGTCTTCTCTTCGAGAGCCTTGCTCTAGTGAACGTCTTCTCGAGCCGTAGGCGCCTCCCGTTTCTCGTCCCCCAGGTCCCTCAGAGCAACATAGGTTAGTAACAACCTTCTTCTCTCCTCCTAGGGGCTTCTCCTCTCTTCATTACTTTTGTACCTCCCTCCGAGTTAGCCTTCGGCGTCTCGTTCTCCTTTCGGTCTGTCTTTTTAGGGTCCCTTAGGCTCTCCCTCCAAAACTGTTCAAAATATCCTCTAACTCTTCTGCTCCCGGCAGTTCCGAGAGTTCCTCTGCTTCAAACCCTCAGGTCCCTGTCTCTGCGGATGAGCCCGCATCCGGGGCTGGGTCTCGCCCGATTTTCGCACCGGGTGCAATTCCATGCTCGTCGACTCCGGATGAACTCCTTCTGATAAGGGTTCGGTATGGGGTTCCTCCGGAGTATGACCTGGAGTTACCTGGCCCCTCTGACCGGGCCAGCGCTCCTCCTCCTGGTCGCTTCTGTTTGTATCAGGAGGCATTCCGTGCCGGACTCCGGCTTTCGCTTCCTGTCTTCGTTGCTGCCTTCTTCCACTTCTTAGACATTTCTCTCGCCTCCGTGGCCCCGAATTCCTTTAGGTTCTTGATAGGGTTTCTTTCTCTCTGCCACATAGCCGAGGTCCAGCCATCCCTCTCCTTGTTCAAGCATTTTTACACCTTCAAACGCCGTCCTTCAGCGAAGGACTGGTGGTACTTCTCCCCCCAGTTTGGTAAGAAGGGGTTGCTAAAGGGCGCCCCTTCTTCGATTTACAATTAGAAGGGAAAATTTCTCTTTGTCTACTGCCCGACCCTGGAACTGGGCCTGTCCCCTTGGGGGTCTCTGAGGGATTCCGTCCGTCGGGCTCCCAGCCTGGGAGAGGATGACCTCCAGGCCGCCCAGAAGCTTCTAAGTTATCCCGCTCCTTCCCTTCTTAATCTTCTGAAGGAGCGGCTTCTTTTCAACATCGGCCTGAGCCCTCAGGATCCAGCAAGTACTTATCTTTTCTTTTCTTGCCTCCTTCTTCTTCTCTTTATTTTTTCCTTCCCGCTCTTTTCTTTCCCTTTCTTTCTCTCTTCTTTTCTCTTCTTTTCTCTTTTTTTTTTTTTTTTTTTGACTCTGGACTAATCGGTGTCGCTTCTTCTTTCTTTTTTCTTTTTCTCTCTTTTCTTCTTTTTTTTTTTTAGCAATGGACGTCGAAGCCACGCGGATGCTCGCCAAGGGCATGAGAGCTCAGAAGAGGAAGGGCGCGACAGCCTCCGGAACGGCGAAGAGGGCCAGGGCGGAGGAGACGAGCTTGGCTGCGCCCGTCCAGGCGACCCCGGCCATCGACATTCCTTCGAATGCGTAGCCAGCGGCACCCCGGGCTTCCTCAAGGAGCCCGCCGACTGGGGCCCCCATTCTGGGGGCTTGCCCCACGGAGGCACCCGCCGCGGGGAGGAGGAGGAAATCGGTGGCTCGCAGGGCAAGCAGCCAACGAGCTGCTGCAGACAAATCCGTCTGCTCCGAGGGTGGATCAGAGAACCCCTTCAACGACAAGGACCTGATCAGGCGGCTGCTTGATGGCTGCATTCTGTCCGACATCGTGGAGAGGATCGACCGTGCTGATCCCGAGCAGCGGGCTTGGGATTCTTTGGGATCCTTCCTTGAGGTAAGCAGATGTTTATTTGCATGGTCACTCGGCCTTTGTTGTAATTCTCTATCCATCTTTGCAGATTGGGCAACAGCTCTTTGCCTATGTCGGGGCGACGAGCCGCATGAGAAGGGACCTCCTTCAGGCAGAGGAGCGCTGCCAGGCCGAGGTTGCTCGCCTCCAAGCGAAGATGGCCGAAGTAGCCGCCCTCCAGGAGGCCCTGGAGAGAGAGAGGCAGGCCCGGGAAGAGGAGAGACAAGCCCGGGAGGAGGAGAGACAGATCTTGGAGGAGTCGGTGAGGAAGGCGGAGGCCGAGGTCGCCCATTTGGTCGAGCAGACTCCGGTTCTGGTCTTGAAGGCCAGGGCCCTTGCGGTGGAGGAGTTCAAGGCTTCCACGGAGATGAGGGAACTGAACGTTCAGTTCGGCCAGGAGGCGTTCACCAAGGGGTTCGAGCTCTGCCAAGAGAAGGTGGCCAGCAGATACCCGGATCTCGATCTGGCTTTCTTGAGGAATCTGAAGACGAGGCCGGCCCTTCATCCGCTACCACCACAATCGCACCCCCCGCGCCGAGTCCTCCACCTCCTGCCCCTGAGGTCTGAGACCTTCGATCTTGTGCCTTTATTTTGTCGCCATATTTCCTTTCTGTTTGTCTTCAAAATTAATCAATAAAGTCGAATTTCTTGTTGTGGATGGTCTCTCCTTCCCCCTCCTCCTCCTTTCTGCCTTTCTTCTTGTAATGAGTCGGTCTTTGACGCTCGCACCTTCCGATGGCAGTGCCCTGCTGAAGCACTTCCCTTGCCCTTGGGGGTCCCGCTGAAGTCAACTATCCAGCGGCTGAAAAAGGAGGTCCTCCACCTGACGAAGAAGTTGAAGAAGTCGGAGGGCGAGCTCCGCAAGTCGAGAGAATGTCATTCCGAAGCCGCCGCTGAGGCCGCCCACTTTAGGAGTCTCCAAGTGAAGGCCATCATGGATTACAGCCGGAGGAAGGCAAACTTCACAAAGGAGCTCGAGGAATGTAGGAAAAGTGCCAGCGACCGAACTTGGGCTCAAGAAGCCAGGATCAGCGCCCTTAAGGTGGAGCTATCCGCTACGAAGAGGAAGATCGGCCAGCTGGAAGGGAACTCATCCCGGCTCCTGGCACGGGTTGATGATGAACAGAAGTGGTCGCAGAAGGTCTCCGACCTCCAGAAGCAGCTTCAAGACGCTGAGGTGAGCCATGATGTGCAGCGGGCCAGCTGGCGCCGGCAAGTGGAAGAGTACAAAGGGAGATTCTGGAAGGCGGCGGACGAGGTCGTTCGTCTCTAGAGGCAGCTGGTTACTAGGGCGCAGCTTACTTCCGCCCAAGATACCGAAGAGCTCCAAGCCCTGAGAGGCACCGTCGAAGGGATTTCCGTCTCCCTTGGGGAGAAGACAGCCGAGCTGCAATAAGTGAAAATCCAACTGTTGCTTGAGCGGAAGGCCGTCGCGGACGTAGAGGCAGAGTCCGAAGTTTTGCGGAAGTGGCGTCGAGAAGCGGAGGCTGAGAGCCGGCAACTTCGTCAGGCGCTCCAGGATACGCTGCGGAAGAAGGAAGAACTAGAAGAAGCAATGGAGAACCTGAGGCAGTCCTGGTTGAGGGATGGAGGTGACACCCTAGGTCGGAGGGAGCAGGGCTTCCTTAGAGCTCTTTTGTCTTTATGTAGTTACTTTCTTTTTGTCGTTTTGTCCTTCTTTCCCTGGCCATCCTGGCCCTGTAGTACGTATATCGGAAATGAAAAAAAAAGCACTTTGTGTTACCTTGTCCATGCATAGTACTGATATTGTCGTCCGTTGACCCTTTCTTGTCATTTGGCTTGTTTGACGTAGATGCCGTCGTGGGAGGGGGCTCTTTCCTTCCATCCGACCTTGTCATGCGGCCGAGTCTCGCCACCATTTTTAACCCTTGCTGTCGAAGTAGCGGATGGAGCCCGGCTTCCGTAGGAGTCCGGGCGAAGTCTTCCTTGGCGGCGGAACCCGACTCCCGTAGGAGTCCGGGTGAAGTCTTCCTTGGTGTAGGAACCCGGCTCCCGTAGGAGACCGGGTGAAGTCTTCCTTGGTGTAGGAACCTGGCCTTCGTAGGAGTCCGGGTGAAGTCTTCCTTGGCGGCGGAACCCGACTCCCGTAGGAGCCCGGGTGAAGTCTTCCTTGGCGGCGGAACCCGGCTCCCGTAGGAGTTCGGGTGAAGTCTTCCTTGGCGGCGGAACCCGACTCCCGTAGGAGTCTGGGTGAAGTCTTCCTTGGCGTAGGAACCCGGCTCCCATAGGAGTCCGGGTGAAGTCTTCCTTGGGCGGAACCCGGCTCCCGTAGGAGTCCGGGTGAAGTCTTCCTTGGCGGCGGAACCCAGCTCCCGTAGGAGTCCAGACCTTCCATTTTGCTTGAGCCGGTGCGAGGTTCTCCTCTCTTTACCAGCCTGGCTTGTGGGGGCACGTTAGGGCGCTGTAAGGCCTCTCCCCCCTCCGGTCTAAAAGAATCGGGCCTTCAACTTTGCTCATGTCAGGACGAGGTTCTCCTCCTGTTCCTGACATGGCTGTGGGGGCACATTAGGGCGTTGCAAGGCCTCTCCCCCCATCCGGTCTAAAAGAACCGGGCCTTTGACTTTGCTCAAGTTAGGGCGAGGTTTTCCTCATGTGCCTAACAGGGCTGTGGGGGCACATTAGGGCGTTGTAAGGCCTCTCCCCCCATCCGGTCTAAAAGAACCGGGCCTTTGACTTTGCTCAAGTTAGGGCGAGGTTTTCCACCTGTCCCTAACAAGGCTGTGGGGGCACATTAGGGCGTTGTGAGGCCTCTCCCCCCATCCGGTCTAAAAGAACCGGGCCTTTGACCTTGCTCATGTCAGGACGAGGTTCTCCTCCTGTTCCTGACATGGCTGTGTTTTTGGAGGGATCATATCCAGTCATAATACATCCACGCTAGGTGGGAAGAGCATGTTAGCTAAAAAGAAAAGTAGATTCAAGGCGAAATAGTAAGCGATATATTTACAGTATTCCCGCTCCTCCTTGAGGCCCTCCGGTGATGGAGTCGATGGTCCCGATGGGAGGCCGGTCCCCGGGCTGCTCCTCCCTTTTCTGTGGTTCAGGCGGTGGGAGGGCTCTTGGCCGGTCTCCTCTACCCTCAGGCCTGCGACGGATGAATCTGTCGAGCCGACCTCGCTGGATGAGCTCCTCGATCTCGTCCTGGAGCTGGATGCATTCCTCCATGTCGTGACCGTGGTCACAGTGGTAGAGGCAGAACTTGTTGGGGTTGCACTTCTCGGGGTGTGTGCGCATCCTCTCCGGCCTAGGGAGCTGCTCCCTGACCTCCATCAGCACCTGGGCCTTCGAGGCGTTGAGGGGGGCATAGTTGCGAAACTTCCCTGGTGGGGAACCCTGCCGAAACCTGCTGTCCGAGCTCCTCTGCCTGCGTACCCGGGGCAGAGTATGGGCACGCTTATGTCCAGGAGGGGATCGGGAGCGAGGTCGGGCTTGCTTTGGCCTCTTCTCAACTGCGGGCTTACTAGAATCTTCCGCCTGACGCTCCCTTGCCGTCTCTTCATCCTTCATTTTGAAGGCTTCTTCCGCTCGGACGTATCCTTCAGCCCGAGCCAGTAGATCAGCAAAATCCCTGGGGTACTTCTTCTCCAGGGAGTACAAAAGATCATTCTTCTGAAGGCCACCTTTCAGGGTGGCCATGGCAACTGACTGGTCCAAGTTCCAGACCTCCAATGCCGCGATGTTGAAGCGGTTGACGTAGGCCCGTATGGACTCCCCCTCCCTCTGCTTGATGTTGATGAGGGACTCTGAACCCTTCCGGGGACACCGGCTGCTGACAAAATGGGCCACAAATTGGTGGCTCATTTGATCGAAGGAAAATATGGTACCCAGCTTCAGAGTCGAGTACCAGTTCCTTGCTGCTCCCTTCAAAGTAGACGGGAAAGCCCAGCACAAGATGGCGTCAGGAGCGTCGTGAAGCAGCATCATCATTCGGAAGGCCTCCAGATGATCAACCGGGTCCGACGTCCCGTCGTAGCTTTCGAACTGGGGAAGCTTGAAGTTCGGCGGGATCGGTTCCTGCATAATCATTTGGGAGAAGGGAGGGTCAGTGCAAATATCCTCACCATAAGCGGGAGGCACGTGGCGGAGTTCTTCGATCCGCCGGTTCATCTCCTGGAGCCTCCGGTCCAGGAAATCCTCTCGACTTCGAGTCTCGAGGGTCCTTTGGCAGAACGGGGGTAGGGATCTTCCAGGGGTGGAGTCGTGATCCGACTGAGGGCTCTCTACCCTCGGATTCGCCTTCCCGAGAAGGACGGGGCGGCTGGCCCAGGTGGCCCGCCCCGCCGTCGGGTTCTGGCATTCCGGAGATGCCCCCTTCGGATGCGCCGACGCCTGCGGTTGCTGCTGCTGCATCGCTTGTACGACTTCGACGAGGCCCTTGACCTGCTGCGCCAGCAAGTCAAATTGCTCCGCGCGGACCGCCGCCGCCGGAGGGGGAGGAGGAGGAGGCTGAGAAACTGGAGGGGAGGTCGGAGCCTGAGATCTGGCCGCGGAGGCCGTAGACCGCCGGGTGGATGCCTTGCACGGAGGCATCGAGTGCTGATCTCGTGGGGGAAGATTAGGAGTGGGTGATGGAGAGATGGTTGGAGACGGCTCCGTTGAACACTCCTTCAAGAACAAGGGTGCTGCGAAGGTTCACCCCTTCCTCTAGCGCCAATCCTGTTGGTGCAAAAATCCGCTTGCACCGGAGAAGCTGGAGTTGGGAAAGTCGCGGTCGCCGCCGGGACCTGCAAGGGAAGTCTAAACCGGAGGTGGGGTTGCTCCGGCAAGACCCTCCGACGTTCAAGTCAGTTCTCTGCCTCAACAAGAATGGAGTGCTCGAACGGAGAATTTAGCAGAGTTTTTAGATAAGAAAATGAGCTTAGAGAATAACGTATCTGAGTCCCCCCCTTTTATAGGCGGAGGGGGCAACGGATTGATGGCGACACCTGTAACCGTCTGGTAGTGGGCCGCCCGTGGTCAGGGGAATTTATTGCGAGAGGTTGTGGAGTGGGATCGTGGCCATCACCGCAGCTCGCCACGTGGAATCAGTTGCAGGGAGTGGAGCAGCACCCGTTGTCGTGACTTGCTAGCGGATGGGAGAATCGCCCGGTATCCATCGCAGGAGGTGGAGCAGGTTCGTGGCCGTTGTCGTGGCCTGCCAGGGGGTGGTGGAGCTGTGCGGAATCCGCCGCAGGAAGTGGAGCAGGGCGGCGACGGTTACTGCGGCTTGTCAGGGAATGATGGAGCTGTGCGGAATCCGTCACAGGAAGTGGAGCAGGGTTGTGACCATTTTGGTGGCTTGCCAGGGGGTGCGGATCTGTTGATTGAAGCTCGGCGACGGTCTGAGCCCGGCCTCTGTAGAGGTCCGGGAGAGGTCCTCCTGGCGGCTGGGGCCGTGGGCGGAGCCTGACTTCTGTGGGAGTCCGGGCGGAGCCGTGCTGCAGGGGATGTCGGAAGCAGAGCCCAGCTCCCGTAGGAGTCCGGGCGGAGCATTCTGCAATCAAAGTTAAAGATGAAGTCCGGCTCCCGTAGGAGTCCGGACGGAGCTTACCAGCAGCTGATACTGAGGGCGGAGCCCGGCTCCCGTAGGAGTCCGGGCGGAGCCGAGCTGCTGTTGATGTCGAAGGTGGAGCCCGGCTCCCGTAGGAGTCCGGGCGGAGCCGAGCTGCTCGAAGTCGAAGGCGGAGCCCGGCTCCCATAGGAGTCCGGGTGGAGCTGAGCCGTTGTCGATGCCGGTGGTGGAGCCCGGCTCCCGTAGGAGTCCGGGCGGAGCTATTCGATGTCGGCGGCGGAGCCCGGCTCCCGTAGGAGTCCGGGCGGAGCTGTTCTGATGTTGCGACAGAGCCCAGCTCCCGTAGGAGTCCGGGCGGAGCTGTTCTGATGTCGCGGCAGAGTCCGGCTCCCGTAGGAGTCCGGGCGGAGCTGTTCTGATGTCGCGGCAGAGCCCGGCTCCCGTAGGAGTCCGGGCGGAGCTGTTCTGGTGTCGCGGCGGAGCCCGGCTCCCGTAGGAGTCCAGGCGGAGCTGTTTTGATGTTGCGGCGGAGCCCGGCTCCCGTAGGAGTCCGGGCGGAGCTGTTCTGATGTTGCGGCGGAGCTCGACTCCCGTAGGAGTCCAGGTGGAGCTGTTCTGATGTCGGCGGTGGAGCCCGGCTCCCGTAGGAGTCCGGGCGGAGCTTTCTGATGTCGGCGGCGGAGCCCGGCTCCCGTAGGAGTCCGGGCGGAGCTGTTCTGATGTTGCGGCGGAGCCCGGCTCCCGTAGGAGTCCGGGCGGAGCTGTTCTGATGTCGCGGTGGAGCCCGGCTTTTGTAGGAGTCTGGGTGGAGCTGTTCTGGTGTTGCGGCGGTGGAGCCCGGCTCCCGTAGGAGTCTGGGTGGAGCTGTGCTGATGTTGCGACGGAGCCCGACTCCCGTAGGAGTCCGGGTGGAGCTGTTCTGATGTTGCGGCGGAGCCCGACTCCCGTAGGAGTCCGGGTGGAGCTGTTCTGATGTTGCTGCGATGGAGCCCGACTCCCGTAGGAGTCCGGGCGGAGCTGTGCTGATGTTGCGGCGGAGCCCGGCTCCCGTAGGAGTCCGGGTGGAGCTGTTCTGATGTTGCGGCGGAGCCCGACTCCCGTAGGAGTCCGGGTGGAGCTGTTCTGATGTTGCGGCGGAGCCCGGCTCCCGTAGGAGTCTGGGTGGAGCTGTTCTGATGTTGCGGCGGAGCCCAACTCCTGTAGGAGTCCGGGTGGAGCTGTTCTGATGTTGCGGCGGTGGAGCCCGACTCCTGTAGGAGTCCGGGCGGAGCTGTGCTGCTGTCGATCCCGCCGAGGGTTTCGGCTGTGGGTATTTTATACCCAACACTACTGCATTGACACAATCTTAGTGAGCGAGTTCGCTATATTGTTCTTGGTGTCAACTTGCTCCACGATCACATTGCATCTTTCGACTGTCTCCCAAATGAGATGGAACCATCTTAGGATGTGCTTGAATTTATAATGAGATCTCAATTTTTTATCTTGAGCAACTGCCCCAGTATTATCATCATAAAGAGATACTAATTGTTCAATCCCTGGAACCACACCCAATTCTGAGATAAATTTTTTCATCCAAATAACCTCCTTAGCAGCCTCACTAGCAGCAATATACTCAGTCTCAATGATCAAGTCAGCATCAGTTTACTGTTTGAAACTCTTCCAACTAACTGCACCACCATACAGAGTGAACACATATCTAGATATAAATTTGCTATCATTCGGATCAGATTGAAAATTAGAATCAGTATAATCTTTCAGTTTTACATCAGATCCTTCATATATTAGAAAAATATCTCTAATCTTTCTCAAGTACTTAAGTATATTTTTCGCAGCTTTCCAATGATCCTCCCCGAGATCAGCATGAAATTTGCTTACAATAACCAAGATATAAGCCACATCAGGCCTGGTACATAACATAACATATATAATTGATCCTACAGTTGAAGCATAAGAAATAGAACTCATTCTATTTCTCTCTTCAGGTGTCTTAGGAGACATATTCTTAGAGAGTTGTATGCTATAACCTATGGGTAAGTAACCTCTTTTACTTCTATCCATATTGAACCTCTTCAACACAAGATCAATGTACCTAGATTGGGACAAGTCTAGCATCCTTTTTGATCTATCCCTATAGATCTTTATACCAAGTATATAGGATGCTTCACCCAAGTCTTTCATGAAAAATTTTTGTGATAGCTATATCTTGATCGATTGTAACATCGGGATATCATTCCCAATGAGTAGTATGTCATCCACATACAAATCAAAAAGACAATAGCACTCCTACTAGTCTTCTTGTACACACAAGGTTCATCCATATTTTTGATAAAGCCAAACAATTTGACTGTCTTATCAAAATGGATGTTTCAGCTTCTCGATGCTTGTTTTAATCCATAAATAGATCTATTCAGCTTGTATAGTTGATTTGCTCTCCTACTAGAGACAAATCCCTCTGGCTAAGTCATATAGACTTCTTTCTCAAGATTTCCATTGAGAAAGACAGTCTTGACATCCATCTGTCAGATCTTATAGTCATGGTATGTTGCAATAGCAAGCATTATCTGAATAGACTTGAGCATGGCTACCGATGAAAAAGTTTTTTCATAATCAACACCTTATTTTTATCTAAAACTTTTTGCCACCAACCTAACCTTATAGGTCTCTACCTAGTCATCTGCTCCAATCTTCTTTTTGAAGACCCATTTGTAGCCTATTGGGGTCATACCCTCAGGCGCATCAACCAAAGTCCAAACTTGGTTGGTATACATGGAGTCCATTTCGAATTTCATGGTATTGAGCCATTTGTCAAATTTGCTACTCATGATAGCTTTCGAATAGGTCGTGGGATCATCATTCTCAATGATGTGAGATGTATTATCACTCTCAATGACAAACCCATACCTGAGTGGTACATTATGCACTCTACTTGACCTTCAGAGAGAAGGTGTGTGTAGTGGCTGTGCCTCAACAATGCGCACATCTAGTTGAGAATCAGTTTGTGAATCCTGGATGGGTTGTAGGTTTGAACTTTCACAAATTCAATAGACCTCCCACTACCTCCTTCTTGAATAAATTCTTTCTCCAAGAATATGGCAAACCTACCAACAAACACCTTTGGTTGAGTAGGATGGTAGAAATACTATCTGATACTCTCCTTGGGATAACCCACAAATCTATATTTTTCTAATGTAGCATCCAACTTATGTCCATTAATATTTTTTCACATAAGCTGGACAACTCCAAATCTTAAGATGCTTAAGACTAGATTTTTCTTCTTTCTATATCTCATATGGAGTACTAGAAACAGATTTAGAAGGTACTTTATTTAAGACATATGCTGCAGTCTTGAGAGCATATCCCGAAAAAGATATCGAAAGATCCATGAAACACATCATGGACCACACCATATCTAATAAAGTGCAATTTTTCTTTTTTACAATTCTATTTAATTGAGGAGTATAAGGAGATATCCATTGAGAGAGTATTCTATTTTATTTCAAATAATCAAGGAACTCACTAGATAAATATTCTCTTCCTCGATCAGATTGAAGTGTTTTAATACTTTTATCAGTTTGTTTCTCAACCATTCTTTGATACTCTTTAAATTTATCAAAGACTTCATATTTGTATTTCATTAAATACATATATCCAAACCTAGACTTATCATCAGTAAATGTGATGAAGTAAGAGTATCTACCTCTGGCTTGAGTCAATATTGGACCATAAAAATCAGTATGTACAAGGTCCAAAATGCCACTCGCCCTTTCTCCATGTCCAGTAAATAGAGTCTTGGTTATTTTTCGCACGAGAAAAAATTCACAAGTTCCATATGATTCATAATCATGAGGATCAAAGAATTTATCTTAGTATATGATCAAGTCAGAAGTGCTAGAAGTATGTGACATTCACATGCTCTCTCTTTTTTTTTCTTCATATTATCAATATAAAATATATTATCAATAAGTGAAAGAAAAAAAAGACTGTTGGGTATAAAATACCCACAGCCGAAACTCTCGACGGGATCGACAGCAGCACAGCTCCGCCCGGACTCCTACGGGAGCCGGACTCCACCGCCGCAACATCAGAACAGCTCCACCCAGACTCCTACGGGAGCCGGGCTCCGCCGCAACATCAGAACAGCTCCACCCGGACTTCTACAGGAGCCGGGCTCCGCCGCAACATCAGAACAGCTCCACCCAGACTCCTATGGGAGCCGAGCTCCGCCGCAACATCAGCATAGCTCCACCCGGACTCCTACGGGAGCCGGGCTCCACCGCGACATCAGAACAGCTCCGCCCGGACCCCTACGGGAGTCGGGCTCCGCTGCGACATCAGAACAGCTCCGCCCGGACTCCTACGGGAGCCGGGCTCCGCCGCAACATCAGAATAGCTCCGCCCGGACTCCTATGGGAGTCGGGCTCCACCGCCGACATCGGAACAGCTCCGCCCGGACTCCTACGGGAGCCGGGCTCCACCATCGGCATCGACAACGGCTCAGCTCTGCCCGGACTCCTACGGGAGCTGGGCTCCGCCTTCGACTTCGAGCAGCTCGGCTCCGCCCGGACTCCTACGGGAGCCGGGCTCCGCTTTCGACATCAACAGCAGCTCGGCTCCGCCCGGACTCCTACGGGAGCCGGGCTCCGCCCTCAGTATCAGCTGCTGGTAAGCTCCGTCCAGACTCCTACGGGAGCCGGACTTCATCTTTAACTTTGATTGCAGAATGCTCCACCCGGACTCCTACGGGAGCCGGGCTCCGCTTCCGACATCCCCTGCAGCACAGCTCCGCCCGGACTCCCACGGAAGTCAGGCTCCGCCCGCGGCCCCAGCCGCCAGGAGGACCTCTCCCGGACCTCTACAGAGGTCGGGCTCTGACCGTCGTCGAGCTTCAATCAATAGATCCGCGCCCCCTGGCAAGCCACCAAAATGGTCACGACCCTGCTCCACTTCCTGTGACGGATTCCGCACAGCTCCATCATTCCCTGACAAGCCGCAGTAACCGTCGCCGCCCTGCTCCACTTCCTGCGGCGGATTCCGCACAGCTCCACCACCCCCTGGCAGGCCACGACAACGGCCACGAACCTGCTCCACCTCCTGCGATGGATACCGGGCGATTCTCCCATCCGCTGGCAAGTCACGACAACGGGCGCTGCTCCACTCCCTGCAACTGATTCCATGTGGCGAGCTGCGGTGATGGCCACGATCCCACTCCACAACCTCTCACAATAAATTCCCCTGACCACGGGCGGCCCACTACCAGACAGTTACAGGTGTCGCCATCAATCCGTTGCCCCCTCTGCCTATAAAAAGGGGGGACTCAGATACGTTATTCTCTAAGCTCATTTTCTTATCTAAAAACTCTGCTAAATTCTTAGTTCGAGCACTCCATTCTTGTTGAGGCAGAGAACTGACTTGAGCGTCGGAGGGTCTTGCGGAGCAACCCCACCTCCGGTTTAGACTTCCCTTGCAGGTCCCGGCGGCGACCGTGACTTCCCCGACTCCAGCTTCTCCGGCGCAAGCGGATTTTTGCACCAACAGGATTGGCGCTAGAGGAAGGGGTGAACCTTCGCAGCACCCTTGTTCTTGAAGGAGTGTTCAACGGAGCCGTCTCCAACCATCTCTCCGTCACCCACTCCTAATCTTCCCCCGCGAGATCAGCACTCGATGCCTCCGCGCAAGGCATCCACCCGACGGTCTACAGCCTCCGCGGCCAGATCTCAGGCTCCGGCCTCCCCTCCAGTTTCTCAGCCTCCTCCTCCTCCCCCTCCGACGGCGGCGGTCGATGCGGAGCAATTTGACTTGCTGGCGCAGCAGGTCAAGAGCCTCATCGAAGCCGTACAAGCGATGCAGCAGCAGCAACCGCAGGCGTCGGCGCATCCGGAGGGGGCATCTCCGGAATGCCAGAACCCGACGGCGGGGCGGGCCACCTGGGCCAGCCGCCCCGTCCTTCCCGGGAAGGCGAATCCGAGGGTAGAGAGCCCTCAGTCGGATCACGACTCCACCCCTGGAAGATCCCTACCCCCGTTCTGCCAAAGGACCCTCGAGACTCGAAGTCGAGAAGATTTCCTGGACCGGAGGCTCCAGGAGATGAACCGGCGGATCGAAGAACTCCGCCATGCGCCTCCCGCTTATGGTGAGGATATTTGCACTGACCCTCCCTTCTCCCAAATGATTATGCAGGAACCGATCCCGTCGAACTTCAAGCTTCCCCAGTTCGAAAGCTACGACGGGACGTCGGACCAGGTTGATCATTTGGAGGCCTTCCGAACGATGATGCTGCTTCACGGCGCTCCTGACGCCATCTTGTGCCGGGCTTTCCCGTCTACTTTGAAGGGAGCAGCAAGGAACTGGTACTCGGCTCTGAAGTCGGGTACCATATTTTCCTTCGATCAAATGAGCCACCAATTTGTGGCCCATTTTGTCAGCAGCCGGTGTCTCCGGAAGGGTTCGGAGTCCCTCATCAACATCAAGCAGAGGGAGGGGGAGTCCATACGGGCCTACGTCAACCGCTTCAACATCGCGGCATTGGAGGTCCAGAACTTGGACCAGTCAGTTGCCATGGCCGCCCTGAAAGGTGGCCTTCAGAAGAATGATCTTTTTACTCCCTGGAGAAGAAGTACTCCAGGGATTTTGCTGATCTACTGGCTCGGGCTGAAGGATACGCCCGAGCGGAAGAAGCCTTCAAAATGAAGGACGAAGAGACGGCAAGGGAGCATCAGGCGGGAGATTCTAGTAAGCCCGCAGTTGAGAAGAGGCCAAAGGAAGCCCGGCCTCGCTCCCGATCCCCTCCTGGACATAAGCGCGCCCATACTCTGCCCCGGCACGCAGGCAGAGGAGCCCGGACAGCAGGTTTCGGTGGGGTTCCCCACCAGGAAAGTTCAGCAACTATGCCCCCCTCAACGCCTCGAAGGCCCAGGTGCTGATGGAGGTCAGGGAGCAGCTCCCTAGGCTGGAGAGGATGCGCACACACCCCGGGAAGCGCAACCCCAACAAGTTCTGCCTCTACCACCGTGACCACGGTCACGACACGGAGGAATGCATCCAGCTCCAGGACGAGATCGAGGAGCTCATCCGGCGAGGTCGGCTCGACAGATTCATCCATCGTAGGCCTGAGGGTAGAGGAGACCGGCCAAGAGCCCTCCCACCGCCTGAACCGCAGAAAGGGAAGGAGCAGCCCGGGGACCGGCCTCCCATCGGGACCATCGACTCCATCACCGGAGGGCCTCAAGGAGGAGCGGGAATACTGTAAATGTATCGCTTACTATTTTGCCTTGAATCTACTTTTCTTTTTAGCTAACATGCTCCTCCCACCTAGCGTGGATGTATTATGACTGGATATGATCCCTCCAAAAATACAGCCATGTCAGGAACAGGAGGAGAACCTCGTCCTGACATGAGCAAGGTCAAAGGCCCGATTCTTTTAGACCGGATGGGGGGAGAGGCCTTACAATGCCCTAATGTGCCCCCACAGCCCTGTTAGGGACAGGAGAAAAACCTCGCCCTAACTTGAGCAAAGTCAAAGGCCCGGTTCTTTTAGACCGGTTGGGGGGAGAGGCCTTACAATGCCCTAATGTGCCCCCACAGCCCTGTTAGGGACAGGAGGAAAATCTCGCCCTAACTTGAGCAAAGTCAAAGGCCTGGTTCTTTTAGACCGGATGGGGGGAGAGGCCTTGCAACGCCCTAATGTGCCCCCACAGCCATGTCAGGAACAGGAGGAGAACCTCGTCCTGACATGAGCGAAGTTGAAGGCCCGGTTCTTTTAGATCGGAGGGGGGAGAGGCCTTACAGCGCCCTAACGTGCCCCCACAAGCCAGGCTGGTAACGAGAGGAGAACCTCACGCCGGCTCGAGCAAAATGGAAGGTCCAGACTCCTACGGGAGCCGGGTTCCGCCACCAAGAAAGACTTCACCCGGACTCCTACGGGAGCCGGGTTCCGTCGCCAAGGAAGACTTCATCCGGACTCCTACGGGAGCCGGGTTTCGCCATCGAGGAAGACTTCACCCGGACTCCTATGGGAGCCGGGTTCCGCCGCCACGGAAGACTTCACCCGGACTCCTACGGGAGCCGGGTTCCGCCGCCAAGGAAGACTTCACCCGGACTCCTACGGGAGCCGGGTTCCGCCGCCAAGGAAGACTTCACCCGGACTCCTACGGGAGCCGGGTTCCGCCGCCAAGGAAGACTTCACCCGGACTCCTACGGGAGCCGGGTTCCGCCACCGAGGAAGACTCCACCGGACTCCTACGGGAGCCGGGTTCCGCCGCAAGGAAGACTTCACCCGGACTCCTACGGGAGCCGGGTTCCGCCGCAAGGAAGACTTCACCCGGACTCCTACGGGAGCCGGGTCCCGCCGGACCCCCGGACTCCTACGGGAGTCGGGTTCCGCCACCGAGGAAGACTTCACCCGGACTCCTACGGGAGCCGGGTTCCGCCGCCAAGGAAGACTTCACCCGGACTCCCACGGTAGCCGGGTTCCGCCGCCAAGGAAGACTTCACCCGACCTCCTACGGGAGCCGGGCTCCATCCGCCACTTCTGCAGCAAGGGTTAATAATGGTGGCGAAACTCAGCCGCGTAACAAGGTCAGATGAAAGGAAAGAGCCCCCCCCCCACGATGACATCTACGTCAAACAAGCCAAACGACCAGAAAGGTTCAACCGACGACAATATCAGTGCTACACGTGGACAAGGTAACACAAAAAGCTCTTTTTCCATTTCCGATATACATACTACAGGGCCGGGATGGCCAGGGAAAGAAGGACAAAACGACAAAAAAAAAGAAGAAAAAAGGGGGTGACTACAAAAGAGCTCTAAGGAGGCCCCGCTCCCTCCGACCTAGGGTTATCACCTCCATCCCTCAACCAGGACTGCCTCAGGTTCTCCACTGCTTCTTCTAGTTCTTCCTTCTTCCGCAGCGTATCCTGGAGCGCCTGACGAAGCTGCCGGCTCTCAGCCTCCGCTTCTCGACGCCGCTTCCGCAGAACTTCAGACTCCACCTCTGCGTCCGCGCCGGCCTTCCGCTCAAGTGCCAGTTGGATTTTCACTTGTTGAAGCTCGGCTGTCTTCTCCCCAAGGGAGACAGAAATCCCTTCGACAGTGCCTCTCAGGGCTTGGAGCTCTTCGGTATCTTGGGCGGAAGTAAGCTGCGCCCTAGTAACCAGCTGCCTCTGGAGACAAACGACCTCGTCCGCCGCCTTCCGGAATCTCCCTTTGTACTCTTCCACTTGCCGATGCCAGCTGGCCCGCTGCACATCATGGCTCATCTCAGCGTCTTGAAGCTGTTTCTGGAGGTCGGAGACCTTCTGCAACCACTTCTGTTCATCATCAACCCGGGCCAGGAGTCGGGATGAGTTCCCTTCCAGCTGGCCGATCTTCCTCTTCGCAGCGGATAGCTCCACCTTAAGGGTGCTGATCCTGGCTTCTTGAGCCCAAGTTTGGTCGCTGGCGCTTTTCTTACATTCCTCGAGCTCCTTTGTGAAGTTTGCCTTCCTCCGACTGTAATCCATGATGGCCTTCACTTGGAGACCCCTAAAGTGGGCGGCCTCAGCGGCGGCTTCGAAATGACATTCTCTCGACTTGCGGAGCTCGCCCTCCGACTTCTTCAACTTCTTCGTCAGGTGGAGGACCTCCTTTTTCAGCCGCTGGATAGTTGACTTCAGCGGGACCCCCAGGGGCAAGGGAAGTGCTTCAGCAGGGCACTGCCATCGGAAGGTGCAAGCGTCAAAGACCGACTCATTACAAGAAGAAAGGCAGAAAGGAGGAGGAGGGGGAAGGAGAGACCATCCACAACAAGAAATTCGACTTTATTGATTAATTTTGAAGACAAACAGAAAGGAAATATGGCGACAAAATAAAGGCACAAGATCGGAGGTCTCAGACCTCAGGGGCAGGAGGTGGAGGACTCGGTGCGGGGGGTGCGACTGTGGTGGCAGTGGACGAAGGGCCGGCCTCGTCTTCAGATTCCTCAAGAAAGCTGAGATCGAGATCCGGGTATCTGTCGGCCACCTTCTCTTGGCAGAGCTCGAACCCCTTGGTGAACGCCTCCTGGCCGAACTGAACGTTCAATTCCCTCATCTCCATGGAAGCCTTGAACTCCTCCACCGCAAGGGCCCTGGCCTCCGAGACCAGAACCGAAGTCTGCTCGACCAAATGGGCGACCTCGGCCTCCGCCTTCCTCGCCGACTCCTCCAAGATCCGTCTCTCCTCCTCCCGGGCTTGTCTCTCCTCTTCCGGGCCTGCCTCTCTCTCTCCAGGGCCTCCTGGAGGGTGGCTACTTCGGCCGTCTTCGCTTGGAGGCGAGCAACCTCGGCCTGGCAGCGCTCCTCCGCCTGAAGGAGGTCCCTTCTCATGCGACTCGTCGCCTCGACATAGGCGAAGAGCTAGTGCCCAATCTGCAAAGACGGATAGAGAATTACAACAAAGGCCGAGTGACCATGCAAATAAACATCCGCTTACCTCAAGGAAGGACCCCAAAGAATCCCAAGCCCGCTGCTCGGGATCGACGCGGTCGATCCTCTTCACGACGTCGGACAGAATGCAGCCATCAAGCAGCCGCCTGATCAGGTCCTTGTCGTTGAAGGGGTTCTCTGATCCCCCCTCGGAGCAGACGGACTCGTCTGCAGTAGCTCGGTGGCTGCTCGCCCTGCGAGCCACCGATTTCCTCCTCCTCCCCACGGCGGGCGCCTCCGTGGGGCGAGCCCCCAGAACGGGGGCCCCAGTCAGCGGGCTCCTTGAGGAAGCCCGGGGGGCCGCTGGCTCGGCATCCGAAGGAATGTCGATGCCCGGGGTCGCCTGGACGGGCGCAGCCAAGCTCGTCTCCTCCGCCCTGGCCCTCTTCGCCGATCCGGAGGCCGTCGCGCCCTTCCTCTTCTGAGCTCTCATGCCCTTGGCGAGCATCCGCATGGCTTCGACGTCCATTGCTAAAAAAAGAAAAAAAGAAGAAAAGAGAGAAAAAAAAAAAAGAAAGAAGAAGCGACACCGATCAGTCCAGAGTCAAAAAAAAAAAAAAAAAAAAAAAAAAAAAGAGAAAAGAAGAGAAAAGAAGAGAGAAAGAAAGGGAAAGAAAAGAGCGGGAAGGAAAAAATAAAGAGAAGAAGAAGGAGGCAAGAAAAGAAAACATAAGTACTTGCTGGATCCTGAGGGCTCAGGCCGATGTTGAAAAAAAGCTGTTCCTTCAGAAGATTAGGAAGGGAAGGAGCAGGATAACTTAGAAGCTTCTGGGCGGCCTGGTGGTCGTCCTCTCCCAGGCTGGGAGCCTGGCGGATGGAATCCCTCAGAGACCCCCAAGGGGGCAGGCCCAGTTCCAGGGTCGGGCAGTAGACAAAGAGAAATTTCCCCTTCCAATTGTGAATCGAAGAAGGGGCGCCCTTTAGCAACCCCTTCTTACCAAACTGGGGGGAGAAGTACCATCAGTCCTTCGCTGAAGGACGGCGTTTGAAGGTGTAAAAATGCCTGAACAAGGAGAGGGATGGCTGGACCTCGGCTATGTGGAAGAGAGAAAGAAACCCTATCAAGAACCTAAAGGAATTCGGGGCCACGGAGGCGAGAGAAATGTCTAAGAAGCGGAAGAAGGCGGCAACGAAGACAGGAAGCGGAAGCCGAAGTTCGGCACGGAATGCCTCCTGATACAAACAGAAGCGACCAGGAGGAGGAGCGCTGGCCCGATCAGAGGGGCCAGGTAACTCCAGGTCGTACTCCGGAGGAACCCCATACCGAACCCTTATCAGAAGGAGTTCATCCGGAGTCGACGAGCATGGAATTGCGCCCGGTGTGAAAATCGGGCGAGACCCAGCCCCGGACGTGGGCTCGTCCGCAGAGACAGGGACCTGGGGGTTTGAAGCAGAGGAACTCTCGGAACTGTCGGGAGCAGAAGAGTCAGAGGACATTTTGAACAGTTTCGGAGGGAGAGCCTAAGGGACCCTAAAAAGACAGACCGAAAGGGGAACGAGACGCCGAAGGCTAACTCGGAGGGAGGCACAAAAGTAATGAAGAGAGGAGAAGCCCCTAGGCGGAGAGAAGAAGGTTGGCACTAACCTATGTTGCTCTGAGGGACCTGGGGGACGAGAAACGGGAGGCGCCTACGGCTCGAGAAGACGTTCACTAGAGCAAGGCTCTCGAAGAGAAGACAGACACCAGCGAAAACTCAGAAATGGAGTAGGATGCCTGAAGGGGGGAGGATGGGTTTAAATAGACCCTGGGATCCGGTGCCATAATGATCGCGAATCCCCCTGGCCAGTCCACATCCGACACGTGTCCCACTCCCCCTGGCAGACGGCTAAAAGCGGCTGACGGTTGGCAGGACCATAATTGCACCGTACCTAGGCCAGTGTACCTGCAGAACTTTCGAAGCATCCCCTCATACCGCTCCAATTCGAAAAGACTCCGGCACGCGCTCATTTAATGCCAAAATATCTGGAGGCGGCAGTGCGCAGGATTCGAAGGGACGGGTCCGGCTGCGTCTCTCTCTCTCTCTGTACTTCCTTCGTTTGAAATTCAAACTCGAAAGTAGGGGGACTGGTGTTGGGTATAAAATATCCACAGCCGAAACCCTCGACGGGATCGACAGCAGCACAGCTCCACCCGGACTCCTACGAGAGTCGGGCTCCACCACCACAACATCAGAACAGCTCCACCCGGACTCCTACGAGAGCCGGGCTCCACCGTCGCAACATCAGAACAGCTCCACCCGGACTCCTACGGGAGTCGGGCTCCGCTGCAACATCAGAACAGCTCCACCCAGACTCCTACGGGAGTCGGGCTCCGCCGCAACATCAGAACAGCTCCACCCGGACTCCTACGAGAGCCGGGCTCCGCCGCAACATCAGCACAGCTCCACCCGGACTCCTACGGGAGCCGGGCTCCGCCGCGACATCAGAACAGCTCCGCCCGGACTCCTACGGGAGTCGGGCTCCGCCGCAACATCAGAACAGCTCCGCTCGGACTCCTACGGGAGCCGGGCTCCATCGCCGACATCGGAACAGCTCCGCCCGGACTCCTACGGGAGTCGGGCTCCACCGCAACATCAGAACAGCTCCGCCCGGACTCCTACGGGAGTCGGACTCCATCGCGACATCAGAACAGCTCCGCCCGGACTCCTACGGGAGCTGGGCTTCATCTTTAATTTTGATTGCAGAATGCTCCACCCGGACTCCTACGGGAGTCGGGCTCCGATTCCGACATCCCCTGCAGCACGGCTCCGCCCAGACTCCCACGGAAGTCAGGCTCCGCCCGCGGCCCCAGCTGCCAGGAGGACCTCTCTCGGACCTCTACAGAGGTCGGGCTCCGACCATCATCGAGCTTCAATCAACAGATCTGCGCCCCCTGGCAAGCCACCAAAATGGTCACGACCCTGCTCCACTTCCTGTGACGATTCCGCACAGCTCCATCATTCCCTGACAAGCCGCAGTAACCGTCGCCGCCCTGCTCCACTTCCTGCGATGGATTCCGCACAGCTCCACCACCCCCTGGCAGGCCACGACAACGGCCACGAACCTGCTCCACCTCCTGCGACGGATACCGGGTGATTCTCCCATCCGCTGGCAAGTCTGACAACGGGCGCTGCTCCACTCCCTGCAACTGATTCCACGTGGTGAGCTGCGGTGATGGCACGATCCCACTCCACAACCTCTCGCAATAAATTTCCCTGACCACGGGCGGCCCACTACCAGACGGTTACAGGTGTCGCCATCAATCCGTTGCCCCCTCCGCCTATAAAAGGGGGGGACTCAGATACGTTATTCTCTAAGCTCATTTTCTTATCTAAAAACTCTGCTAAATTCTCCGTTCGAGCACTCCATTCTTGTTGAGGCAGAGAACTGACTTGAGCGTCGGAGGGTCTTGCCGGAGCAACCCCACCTCCGGTTTAGACTTCCCTTGCAGGTCCCGGCGGCGACCGCGACTTCCCCGACTCCAGCTTCTCCGGTGCAAGCGGATTTTTGCACCAACAAAGACCATTATGAATATATGCATTTTCATAATATTCGTTAGAAAAATATATAGAATAACCATTGTTCTTTGCTTTTATTTTAAAACCTTGTTTCAATAATAATGGTACAAAAATAATATTTCTAACGATATTAGGATTATAATAATAGATCTTTAGTTTCAAAATTTTATCTGAAAGCAACTTCAAAACTCTGGCTCCCATGACTTCGATCTGAATGGACTCTCCATTAGTGCGAATAGCTCGAAGTCATCTTTATTTAGACTCTTTATTTCCTGCAGATCTTGCAATGATTTGCAAAGATATGAACCATAGGCAGTATCCAATACTCAAGAATCTAAAAATGAAGTACTTAATGATAAGTTAGTTTGTAATATATACAAACCTTTAGCAATGTTTGTCGGTTTCATGGTTGCAAGGTATTTTTTGTAATTTCTCTTCCAGTAACCCTCCTTGCTATAGTGATAGCAAGTACCTTTGGTGGAGACCTTCTTTGCCTTTTTCTTGAAGATGTCAGCCTTAGGGTTCAGCTTCTTCTTAGAACCTTTCTTGCCTTTCTTCTTGTTGATCTTATCGACAAGAAGAACTGAAGCTTTTTCATCCTTGAAATAACTCTTTGTTGTTTTTAACATATTCAGCAGCTCAGGCAGGCTAGTGTTCAGTTTGTTCATATGATAATTTATGACAAACTGAAAAAAAAAATCAGAAAGAGACTGCAGGATCAAATTCTGACTTAGTTCACTGTCCATGGTAAAATCTAATTGTCCTAGATGAGTGATCAAATCAATCATCTTCAGGACATGCATTTGCATAGAGATATTTTCAGTCATGCGGGCATGAAACAACTGCTTAGATATCTCATATCTAGTAGTTCTACTTTGTTCCTCATATAACTCCTTAAGATTAAAGAGTATAGAGGGAACATCCATGTCCTCATGCTGCCTCTAAAGCTTATTGATCATCGAGGCAAGCATGATGTATTTGATAGTCACACTATCCTCTTTTCACATCTTGTATGTGACCCTTTCCTCCTTGGAAGTATCTTCTCCGATCGTATTAGGTGCAAGTGTATCCAGAATGGAGGAGACTTTCTTCTAAGTGAGAATTATTCTCAAGTTTCTTAATCAATCGATGTAGTTAGGTTCGATCAATTTATTTGCATCTAGTATGCCTCTAAGTGATAGTGAGGATGTCATATGTGTAGTTAATCTACAATAACAAGAATACAATATAAGCGAATAACTCATGATGACATGCACAACTAGATTAGGACTCTTGTCTAATTGTGTCTTTCACTATTTTATCGAACTTAATAGCCCTCAAGTATGAAAATTGAGAAACATACTAATATTTTTTAGTGGGGTTCAGATCCCTATTCCTTACAAACACCTTGTAGATAGCACAACAAGCATTCATGAGTTCAAGAATAGGTAACTCTTTACCAATTATACTTATACAATTCTCAATATTTTTCTCTCTTACCTCTAGATCACATATAATCTTGTGGATAGTACAACAAACTATAGTGTGCTAATTAAGTTAACCCTTCAATCCCATACGGTCATACTTAAAATAATGCTACTCTTGTGGATAGCATAACAAAGCAACACTATTCAAATATACCATAAGCAACAATATGCACTTAGTCAACATCATATCAATTTCTATAGTAAGCCTTGTGGATAGCACAACAAGCTCACCAAAATCTTGGCATACTCTATTGACCAAGTTTGAAGAAATATCCTAGTAATGTCTACATCACTAATCAATCTAAGTCCATAATTTAATAAGATCAAATTGATCAAGTTAGTAGGTGGGAGGCTTCCTGTATCTTTTATTAAACACCAATAAAGTTGGCCAGGCCAACATACGGACCTATTTCGAAAATCATCTTTCTTAAAATATTTGTCTCTCAATTTTTTCTTATATTTTTCTCAGATTTTTTTTAGAATTTTTGTTCTGATTCCAATTGATCTAATGAATTTGACATTTGAATTGAAACTAAATCTTGAAATTATAACTTAATATAATTTTTAAGAGGATCTTTGAACTGGTCTCGGCAATCCTAACTACAACTACATAAAATGTGCTAAACATATTATGTAATTCGACATGCATCTATAAGTCATAATAGCAATCATATAATCATGCCAAATATAATATAAGGGTGCTATAAAAGACATAACATATGTCAAACATATTCAAAAATAAAGCAAATCCTAATCATATTAGGCATGCATAACACCCTTAACCATAAATCAATTTAAGAATCAAGCTACCATAATAACATAAATTTTAAATTATAATAAATTCATAAATTTAATAATTAAAATTTAAGTTCATGGTTCTTATAAAGTCAAAAATAATTTTTGATTTTAAAAATTGATGCTAAAAATCAAAAAAAATATTCTTAGCAATATATGGACAAGAACAATTATACACTACAACTTTATACTAGTTTGATCGAATCTAACAAGGGTGGCTCTGATACCACTGTTGGGTTTCGGCCATGCTTCTGCTATGCCACTCTGATTCACATGCTACTTATCTTTAGTTTCCACCCAAAAACCCAATGCTTGGGCCATATGGGATGCCCCATTTAAATAGGGGACTAAGGGATGTGAGAAGGACCAAGGGGCACCAACCTTTGGTGCTCAACTTTCTCACGTGGTGAATAAACTTATCGTGTAGAATTTTTGGTGCAGGAGAGCTTTCACATAGAAGAAGTCCTCTTCTGTGCCTCATAAAAATCTCATAATAAATTGGCATGGAAACATAAGGAATCTGGATAAGAGTTTAAGGCAACGCGTAATGATAAGAGCCTTCATTAAGAAGGACTCTCCATCTTCACATGCTAATTAGGAGGAGGGCGGCATTTTATTTTGGCATGGAATCTGGTGGGCACAGAGGGGTCCTTCTCCACTTGAAACTATTCTAAGTTGGATAAGAACCCAATCAAATTGATCCAATCCCATTAAGTCAAAGACAACTGGTCTAGGTTAGCTCAAACATTTTGATCTAAACCAATTTAGGAACTTAGGTTAATATAATGTGCTAGCATATCAAATTAATCCTTAAAATTTATATTAAATCTTAATTAAATCAGATCAAGATCAAATTCTAAAGTGTATGATCTATTGGGCTTCAAATCTAGCCAGCAGTAGACTCAGACTTTCGACGTAACCTTAATCTGATCAGATTAGATCACTCGAAGAATCCCAATCAACTAGGACTCTTCCTAATTGATTCTTGAATTAAATTCTTTTAATTTTGATAAGTTCTCAAGTCAAGATTGATGTCTAGCAATAGGTTATAACTACCCGAAAGACTTGAAATTTTGATAAAAAAATATCAAAATATCCTTCAGTGATAAGTTACCATGTAATTCAATCTTTCAGTCAAACAACATCCCAGATGAGCTGTGGGCATGAAAATATATCAAACTCAATCACTTATCTAAATGTATCTCCATCAGAAGGTGATGATTCACTTAATGATACATTAGAAACTTTTTTCTAATTATCATCCTGCTTTGCCCAAAGACTTCTATAGTCACCGACCTATGAGATCACATAAGATGTTTGCTCTCCTTATTAGGAGTGACTGATCTCTTATTGATCACTCACAATCTCCATGCATACTTCATCATATCCAGAACACCCCATATAAGGATCAAAGAATCAAGTGAGGAAGTGAACCAAAATATGGATTTATGTACACAAGGTACCATGGCAATCTCAGGTTAAAGGATCACTTACACAACTCCCACTAGAGAATCATTGGTTGACATATAAATAAGACTCCATCTGATGTTCTCTCATATGTCTATTCAGTAAACTCATTCTCTAATGAGCATCCATATCTTTGTATTAGTGTCATCACACAAGTGGTTATGAGATCAACCACCCTCATTTCTAGGCATACATAGGACATGATAGTCTTACCGGTATCATTGATCTCCGACTCAATGAATCAACAACTAAAAATATTCTAGATTATGGCTATCAAAAATTTAGATCTCACTGGCGTGATCTCATCACAACCCTAAAATCATTGTCCAGACCTATGGGTTTCATTATAATCTTAAGAATAAAAAGATGCAGCATATAATGAATCAAAAATATCTATTTTATTAATAATATTAATGTCAATTATATGAGTCTGGAAGATAAATTATAAAAAATATCTTATGCATTTCATATGCGATTGGCTTGTAGGGTATTATTCTTTCATTAGATACTGTCAAAAATTATTCCTAGCACTCCATATGAGATATAGAAAAGGGAAAAGACAGGTTGTCCAGCTTATGTGAAAAGAGTTGATATACATAAGTTTTGTTCTAGATTAGTTTAATATAGGTTTATAGATTATTCTAAGAGTAGTATGTGATACTATTTCTATCACATTACTAGATAAAAGATATTTTTTTGTTAGTAGGTATGTCACTTTTTGAAAAAAAAAATTATTCAAAAGGGGGTAGTAGGAGAATAATTGAACTTGAGATGTTCAAGACCTATGAACTATCCCACCATAACTTGTGAAGTATCCATAAGTTGATTCTCGACTAGATGTACCCATTGATGAGGTACAACTATGACACACACCTCCTCTCTGAAGGTCAATAAGAGTGTGTAATGTACCACTCAAGATATGGGTTTGTTATTGGGAAAGACAATATGCCATGTTGGATGTATGTCCTAGAAACCAATCTTGGCTGATGCATATCATATCTCTAGGACATGATTTTATACTTTATAAGCATTTATATTACCATTCATGCTTATGTGTCCATGAATCATCCAAGAGATTAACAAGATAATGACACATATTCTCAAAGAGTTAGAATTTGAGATTTGTATCATTGATGGTTAATTCTTAAATTGCTCTTGATCATAGGATCATCATGGAGATGGTGATTGATTCGAATAGATCAATGCACTGATCGCTTTCTTTGGATAGATGGATCTCGAGTCTGCGGTGCAAGGACACTGAAGTGAGCATGCAGGTGGTTGTTAGAGAACAACTAGCACTGAGCGTGACCAACATGAGAAGTCACATAGATGTCTGCTCATTCATTAGTGACTTTCTCAATACTGCAGTTGTATGACTGGTCTTTTGACCTATGATGCTACAGTTGCTCGCAGTGAGGCCGCTGGAGTTTGACTACACATAAATATGGGTCTCAATGAACCTTTGTAGTGGATGTTGGCGACAGTTGGTCCACTGTAGGAGTAAGGTGTACACTTAGATGGAATCTATCGATCCTAACAAAAGGAAGTAGTCCTATAGGATTTATAAAGTTGAGTCTTTAAGTCTATGGCTATAGCATTGTGATTAATGAAAAAGAGTTTCTATGAAGATCATACATAGACTCAAGCTGATTAAATCTATCATATGACCAATGATGAGGTTTGACAATTCATCCATGACCTGCCATCTGGTTGGAACTCACGATAGAGAGACTGTATCATGCATTAATTGCACCTAAAGGTTCATCACCTTTTATTCTACTGAGTTGCAACTACATACTGTTAGGTGTCACTGATGGATTGTGAGACCCACGAGTATCATCTTCATGATCGATGATCCTTGATGGGCAGAGTTGGAATGGTTTCAATCTATTGAAAAAAGTTTCAACAATATTGTGATAGGGATCATAATATATCTTACTATCAGATAGAATAGAATCTATGGAGTCACACACAAAAGAGGCTTTTGACTAATCAAATAGTTGAATTACGATTATGAATTATAATAGAATTTGATTATCAATTTGATTGATGATTAATCCAATGCAAAAGTTGCATTATGTAACTCACTAAAGAGTCAGTGAGTTAAAGAAAGATTAATTGGCAAATGAATTACTAAGTGGCTCAATTTGATTGAGCTATGGGGCTTGCACAAGTCTAATTAAATTGGATTTAACTTGACTTGATATAGATTTGATTTGATCAAACTTGATTGGGTTATAAGATAACCTAAATTATATGGAAGAATGATTCCTATTTGAATTAAGATTTAAGTTTAACTCAATTTTTAATTAGACTAGGATGTATGAGTTTCTATTTGGACTAAGAATTCTCATTTTTATGAGTGCACTAAATTCTAATTGGATTAGGATTAAATAAGTTTGACTCAAGCACCAAGAGAGAGTCCAAAAGGACTAGGACTCCTCTAATTAGGTGACACCCAATCTAAATAGTTTGAGCTCCAAATTAGATTTGAATTTCTATCTATTGGATCTAATCAGGTTCTAATATAATTAGGATTGGTTAGAATTTAATTTGGTTTACATCTACCACCTAAATAGGAGTCCTATGAAGATTGGACTCTACTTTCTCCATGCGCCATAAGAAGCCCACGCCCAAACCATATTTGATGCCATAAATTATCCATGCCCCCTCTACACTCTAGCATGTAAGAACCATGGGAAAAATCTTTCTTTCTATGAGGTATATGGGGCACAAAATCTGGTGGTGGGCGGCACAAAATAAGTTAGAGTCCAAAGGAGTTTGGACTCTTATCTTCTTCCTAAACTCAAACTCTGCTTCACCTATTTAAATAGCACCATATGGGATGGTAAAAGATTGGATTTGCATCAGGTTTTTGCATCCAAAAGGTAAGGAGTGTGTGTGAGAAAAATAAGGGGAGAGGACACGTTATCATGGCTCCTTAGGATGAGATATGTTGATGCATATCTCTTCTTTCTTACAAACAACCAAGAGTTGGTTGTTAGGACATCTCTCCCTCTCTTTTGTCCTTATTTAGACATAGATTTCTCCTCTCCTCTTTGTCCAAAAGTTGGATAAAATTTTTATATCTCTAGTGTAGAGATTTGGTGTATGAGTTTTAGAAAGAAAAGAGAAGAAAGGGTTCTTCTCATGATCTTTAGTGCAGAGATCAACATCCTCCTATGTTCTTCTTCTTCTTTAAGATTATTTTGAGAGAAAAAAAAATTTAACTATCAAAATGCAATCTCTGTAAGGGAGTTAGCACCCTGGTGAGATCAAATAGCTTCTGATCAGATCAGAGTGTCATATGGATATCCGTAGAGGTCGAACACTTGTGCAACTATAAAAAACCTTCGGAAGACATCTATGATCATCAGTTCGTGGTGAAGATCGATCCATGCCAAGGTATATTTTTTATTTATTTTTTTTTATTTAATTTTTATATCTGAATCCTATCTTACATATGATGATCCTATTTATGATTTTAAGATTTGATCTTCTGCATGCTTAGATTAAATTAGATTTAATTTGAAAATTTTAAATTTTATTGTATACTTATTTTTAAAAATTTTTGCATACATAAAATTATGAAACTCTAACAGTGGTATCAGAGCCACATCATATGCATGAGATTGAGATTTAGATTTAAAATCTATAGAGAAAAATTTTAGATCTGAAAGTTTTGATGTCGTTCTGACATAAGGTTACCCTGGCATAACGAGTTGTACTGTATGGTTGTCCTAGAATGATGTTAAAATTTTTAATTAAATAAAATTTTAGATCTAATTTTTTAGCATATATGTAATATATATTTTATTATTTAAATCTAAAAATAATTTTGAGATCTATTTTAATTCATATATATGATATATGAAAGTATGTTTAGGGCTGAAATTTATTTCTATGATCTGAACTAGTTCATATATATGATACATATTTCTATGTATGATCTGAAATTATTTTGAGATCAAAACTTACTCTTCATACAAAGAATTTAGATCTAAAAATTTTGATTTAAGATCTAAAATTAGTGTTTGTGCATGAAGGATTGGTCATGGGTAGATCAAATTAGGTCATGAAATTAGATTACATCAAAGGATTTCTAATTTGATCATGTTGGGTCTAAATCAATTTAGTTGTTGATCAAACTGAGTCAAGTATTGATTAAGATGAGGTCAATAGAGCTTAAGATCATACAATTATTGTTAATCGAATCAGTTGACACCCATATGTAGAATCAATTAACCTAAGGACCTAATTCAGCTCTATGGCTCAAATCTGATTCACCTAAGCCAACCTATTTGGATCAATTGTTCAATTGGTATCTAAGATAAGTAATTCAAAGATAGTTATTTAATTGGTTCTTTTCACTGATCTGGCCAATTTATTGGTATCTAAAAAAAATAATGGGGGGACCCCCATCAATCTCCACTTATCTGGCTAATTTGGAAGATTGAGTCTCAAATATGGTTGCTTGATAATTTGATTTAGCCCATGTCAATTAGATCAGTAATGTGATGACTGATTAGATGAGACCTAAATTTAAATCTCTCAATAAATATTAAGTCCAATGGTCTTCTATTGTCGTAGATATGCAAGCGTGCTACCAGCATTGATTGTTCTCAACTGGTCATAGTGGTTCAGTTGCATCGGGAGCATGCAACCACTCTATCAACAAAAATTTGCTCTAGGATAAAGATGGGGTGGGCCCAATAACTGTTAGGTGAGGGACTCAATGATGACTTTGCACCTGCTTGTGAATGGTGGGCCTGACATAATTAAGGAGTGCAAAAAATAAATGTTAGGTAAGCCCACATGACTTAGAGATCAAGTGGCTGCAATATGCTTAGAGAAGCATCTGGACAAAGAGTTGTCCATGTATTGGTGTTTATTCATGTTTTCAATAACTATTAGGTGAGGTGTATTGTTGGGATCGCAGCATCCACTAGAAACCCAGTTGTCGCGTTAGAATTTTCATATCTCCATCCAGAGTGTGTGGGAGATCTGATAAAATAGTGAGAGTCTCTTTTTGTACCTAAAAGTTTCTAGAATAAATTATAAAATAAGTACAAACATCCAATTAGAATCTTTACTCTCTGCTGTTTGTTGTGCCAGCTTCCAACCCTCTAGCTCAAATCTTAGATATCAATCGATTAACTGAAACCAATTATATAGACTGGCTCACAAACCTAAGAATCATTCTTAATTTTAAAAAATTAAGTAATATTCTCTACCAGATTATTCTAATGTTAACGACTTGTCAACCCATAGTCAACGAGCTATACTTGATGAGTGGATGGACAATACCAATAAAGATAGGTGCTATATATTGAAGTCTATATTAGATAAACTCCAACGTATGCATGAGCATATGTTCACTACCAATGACACATTGATGTGGAAAAAATTCAGTGCAAGGGTAAAATGGTAATTTTAATTTTTTTCAAAATTATGATTTTACAGTGGAAAGATATTAATTAATTTAATTAATTAATATGAATTTATCCTACACTAGGATCTAAATATAATATATAGCATACATTCATTTAAATTTGAAATTCAAATTCGAACAGTAAACACTTTACTGTAATGTGTTCAGAACACAATACCTTTGTGCGGGTAGTAGATCGTCGCACTCTGATCACTGTCGGGTGAGTCTGATCATCGTGATGCAGCCACACAATGTGTCTGACCTTTACGGATCATCCACATGAAGCTTCCGATCTGATCGACTCCTCGCGAGTGCTAGCTCGTTGTAGAGCCCTTTTGACAGCGGATGCTGATCGAACTCTTTCGATCGATGTCTGTCGATTCTTTAAATGCTCTGGATTATCAACAGACATACTTAAGAGGATATTGAAGATTTCTCTGAGATTTTATGGGCTCACGACACTCGTAGCTCACTTTCTCACTTCCCAAATCCCAGGCTAAAACTCTAGGAAACTCACCGGAAACCTTGCACCCATTTTTTTTTCTTTTCTTTCTTTTTCTCTTGGAAGGATATGGACTTCCTTCTCACACACAAGACTTCTCACACCCTAGAATTTTTTTTCAAAAAATTTCTTCATGCACGCCCCACTCTTCTCCTCCTTTTATAACAACGTCAGACGTCTTATCCAAAAGAAAGGATAAAGATGAGTAATTGCACATTTGAATTCAAATCAAATTTTGAATTCAAATGGATACTAACTCATCCCTTATCCACTAAAGGCGTGAGGCATGGCTTAAATTATGTATGGAGTGATTTCATGAGAAACCTTTTCTCATGTAATAAATAGGGCGTAAAAAAAGGGATAAGGTGCAAAGATTGATTGCCCATTCAAATTCAAACTTTATTTTGAATTTGAATGGCCAACCAATCATCTTTATCCATCCATTTGGCACATTAAAGTGGGGCGTGGAGAGGGCTTAGCATGAAGAAAAAATTCATGAGAAGTTCCTTCTCATGAATCCAAATGGGTGCAACGGAAGTGAGGTGGCGCATGGAGATTGGGTCAAGGTGGTTTAATTATTTAAACCAACCTAATTGAACCAAAAGTTAGGTCCAATTAGACTAATTTAAATCTAACTTAATTAGGTTTAATTCGGCTCAATAAAATCCTAATCAAATCAGGAATTGACTAAGCCCAACCCCTGATCAAATCAGGGACCAAACCATCTCGATGATTAGGTCAACTCTTAACCTAATCGGGTCAAACACAACTGAATCCAATTCAATTGGACTTGATCTAAAAATAATTACTCAATTAAATTGAGTTAATTAGTGATGAAATCACTAATTAAACCTCTCATAAATACTGAGTCCAAATCCGATGGGCAATCAGGCATCAGAATTCATCGATATGTAAACCTGATCGAAAAACCCCAACCAGTGGGACTCTTGACCCCGGTACCCATAATGTGTGGAACTCATGATCAGAGAATCCTGATTCTCGATCACTGAGTCTCAAATATGTAAGATTCTATATCAGCCATCAGATCAGATAAGAACCTCTAATGTGTGTGACCCCGCAGGTTCGAACCTAAGCCGGTAACACAGGAACCAATTCCTGTACTAATCGAAGTGACCATCTAGCAATGGTACCCGATGATTGGATAGGTCGAATGGTCGCAATCGCAACACTTAGAACCTATGTGAATATGGTTACTATATAATTCATCCTTTTGACCTCTGTGTTTAGGATGACACAGGGTTAAACTGTCAACCCTGATCAAATCATCCG
Organism: Elaeis guineensis; assembly: GCF_000442705.2. NCBI lineage: Eukaryota > Viridiplantae > Streptophyta > Magnoliopsida > Arecales > Arecaceae > Elaeis > Elaeis guineensis. Next base: position 80,935,708 of record NC_026000.2, read on the forward strand.
AATCATGCTTAACTCAAATAGTCCTGTGACTCCTCACAAAGATTACCCTGGTCAAGGTTTTGCTAAATTGAAACACGACTGTACACAGCTCCTAAACTGGAGTGGTCAATCCCATCTTGATACACGCACCGACAAGTCAAGTACTTGACTTCTCCCAGCAGCCTTCCATCACTGAATTAAAAATTCAGGTAGTCCAGTGCCTAAGTGCAGTGAGTTGCTTGCAAGTCACCGTGGCGGTCTCAGGTCGGAGGGATATTTATACCCATATTCTATCGGAGCAAATCTTGATAGCAGAAATAGCTTTGGAGTCGGTCACATTCAGTGCAGATGTACCCTTACATCTCACCTGTATGCCATACCAGTGTCTCCACACTCATTGGTTAAGAGGACAACCAACCTATATGGCACACAACGACCTATGCTTGATAAACGTTGTCATCCTTGGTAACAACGTATCATTTGGTCGCAAATAGATTTAAGGACTAAACGATAAATCCTCCTTTGTCGAGTCCAAATAGTCCTAAGGACTTCACCACAACATAGGAGTTAATTAGAAGATAAAATATTTTGTGATGAAAAAAGTCAAAATAATTTTTATTAATTCATAATTCATGTACAAATACAAAAATGAGCACAACTGTCAACAGGCTGACGATTGGCTTTGGGATACTATTCTCAACAATCTCCCACTTGGCCTAAAGCCAATCGGTGCAGTATCTAATACCCATCTTTGACTTGTAGTTGTCGAACTCCTTCACCACAATGGCTTTAGTGAATGGGTTATCTAGGTTCTCTTTTTCGTCAATCTTCTGAAGATCGACGTCACCTCGATCCACAATTTTCCAGATGAGATGGTAGCGGCACAGAATATGCTTCATCCGCTGGTGTGCGTTTGGTTCCTTCGCCTGAGCAATGGCTCCAGAGCTGTCACAGTAGAGCAGAACTGGACCAACAAGGGAGGGTGCTACTTTAAGCTCGGTGATGAACTTCCTCAGCCACACTGCTTCTTTGGCAGCATCTGATGCAGTGACATACTCTGCTTTACAAACTGAATCAGCCACTGTGTGCTGCTTGAAACTTTTCCAGCAGATAGCCCCACCATTAAAGGTAAAAATAAATTTCGATACACTTTTGCTGTCATCATGATCAGACTGGAAACTAGAGTCTGTAAACCCTATAAGTCTCAAGTCTGATTCACCACAAACAAGCCACTGGTCTTTAGTATTTCTTAAATACTTCAGGATGGTTTTAACAACCTTCCAATGATTCTCCCATGGATCAGATTGGTATCTACTCACTACCCCTAGTGAGTATGCCACATCTGGTCGTGTACATGTCATGGCGTACATGATAGATCCCACTGCCGAAGCATATAGAATCCTATCCATACGCTCTCTCTCTTGAGGTGTTGTCGGACAATCCCTCTTCGAGAGAGAAATTCTATGGCCTATCGGAAGATAGCCTTTCTTGAAATTCTCATGCTGAACCTCTTCAGCATAGTATCAATGTACGTGGACTGAGATAAACCAAGCAACCTTTTAGATCTATCCCTATAGATCCTCATCCCTAGGATGTAGGAAGCTTCTCCCAGATCCTTCATGGAGAACTGTGACGACAGCCAAATCTTTATTCCCTGTAATGCAGGGACATCATTCTCGATTAAGAGAATGTCATCCACATACAATACAAGAAATACTACTACTGGACCATTAGCCCACTTATAAATGCATAGCTCTTCTCCATTCTTAACGAAGCCATACGTCTTGATTGTCTTATCAAAACGTATGTTCCAACTCCATGATGCCTGCTTAAGTCCATAAATGGACCTCTGTAGCCTGCACACCTTAGACTCATCTGTGGATGTGAATCCTTCAGGTTGTATCATATACACCTCTTCATCCAACTCTCTGTTTAGAAAAGCTGTCTTCACATCTATCTGTCAGATTTCATAGTCCAGATGGGCAGCTATCGCAAGCATTATCCGAATGGATTTGAGCATTGCCACAGGAGAAAATATCTCGTCATAGTCTATACCATAACGTTGACGATATCCCTTGGCAACCAGACGGGCTTTATAGGTTTCCATCTTTCCATCTGTGCCTCTCTTTCTCTTGAAGACCCACTTACACCCTATGGATTTTACTCCTTCGAGTGGATCAACCAATGTCCACACATCGTTGACCTTCATGGACTCCATTTGGATTTCATGGCCTCCAGCCATTTCTCAGAGTCGGATCTCTACATTGCATCCATGTAGGTGATCGGATCCTCATCATTTTCATCAAGTTCGATAGGATCGCCGTCCCGGACCTGGAAACCATATCATCTGTCCGGTTGACGTGGTACTCTATCAGATCGCCTTAAGGGTGCTTGAACAATGGGCTCCGGATCTGATCTAACCAAATTCGGTTCAGGTTCAGCAACTTGTGTCAGTTTTTCCACCTACTGAACTTCGTCAAGTTCGACCTTAGAGGCAACAGTCCTTTCACCAAGCAACTTCTTTTTCAAAAAGATTGCCTTAAGACTGACAAACACTTTTTGCTCATCAGCTAGGTAAAAGTAATACCCTTTGGTCTCTTTTGGGTACCTTATAAAATTACACTTGTCAGACCTAGGTCCAAGCTTGTCTGTAATTAAACATTTAACATAAGTCAGACATCCCCAAATCCTAAGGTGCGAGAGTACTGGCTTACGTCCTATCCATATCTCATATGGTGTTTTGGTTACAGACTTACTCAAAACTCTATTTAGAAGGTAACAAGCCGATTCGAGCGCATATCCCCAAAGAAAGATCGGTAGACCAGCAAACCCCATCATGGATCGAACCATATCCAACAAGGTCCGATTCCTTCTTTCAGATACACCATTATGTTGTGGTGTTCCAGGAGAAGTCCACTGAGATTCTCCCCAAGATATGTCAGAAAATCATTGGAAAGGTATTCATCTCCTCGATCAGATCGAAGAGTTCTAATACACTTTTCAATTTATTTTTCTACCTCATTTCAGAATAGTTTAAACATTTCAAACGACTCCGATTTATGCTTCATTAAATATACATACCCATACCTCGATAAGTCATCTGTGAAGGTTATGAAGTAGAAATATCCACCTCTTGCACTTGAGCTCATGGGTCCACATACATCAGAATGTACCAAATCCAAGAGTTCACTGGCTCGCTCACCTTTTCCAGTAAAAGGTGATTTGGTCATTTTACCAAGAAGACAAGACTCACAGGTTGGAAGTGATTCACAATCACCTACTTCAAGAATTCCTTCTTGAGCCAACCTGTTTATCTTGTTCTTATTGATATGACCTAGCCTATAGTGCCAAAGGTAGACTTCTGACTCATAATCTATTCTAGGGTATTTACCGAAGGTTTGAACCACATTAACAGGTTGTGATAGAAAGTAAATTCTACTATTAAGTTGTCCAACAAATATTGTAACACCATTCAAAATGATATTGCAAATATTTTCTTTTATTAAAACTTGATAACCGTTCATGGCCAAAAGGCCTACAGAAATAATATTTAATAAAAAGCTTGGACAATAGTGACATTCACTCAGAATTATGTTTCGAGAATTGATTACAAGGTTCATGATTCCTAATGCTAGAACTGGAACTTTGCTTCCATCTCCAACATTCAGGAATCTCTCGCCTTCATCAAATCTCCTACTGACCTGCAGACCCTATATCGAATTGCAAATATGATAAGGGCTTTCGGTATCCAATACCCAAGCAGTAGTATCACAAATGGAAAAGTTGCAAGGTGTTATTATATAAGTACCTTGCTTCTTCTTCGGCCTGTTCGGGTCCAGGGAAGCAATGTATAGAGGATAGTTCCTCTTCCAGTGCCCCTGCTTCTTGCAAAAGAAGCACTCCACCTGGCTCTGGTCAGGCTTGCGCTTCTTGGTCTGACCCTGTGCAGATGTTCCAGCATGCAGCTGCACCTTCTTATTCTTCTTCTTCTTGTTCTTCTTCTTTCCCTTTCTTAAAGGGTCGACGACCTGAAGAAGACCCTCCCACAACATTCACCGACTCCTTATTGAGCTGGTGATCCTTCTCAAAGTTCTGCAGCAACCCCAACAAATCGTGGTAATTCACTGTAGGCTTTGTCATCCGAAAATGAGTAAGGGGAGGAAGGACTTGGGCAATGAATTAAGGATCGCATCCTTACCGAGCTGCTCGTGCAGGAGAAAGCCCAGTTTAGTTAGGCACTCAATCATTTCGATCATGTATAGTACATGATCAGTGACGAGGCTCCATCCCTCATCCGAGCATTGAAAATGGCACAACTAGTTTTGTGCCTTTCAACATCGTCAGGTGTGCCAAAGGAGTCATCCAACATTTGAAGCATCTCCTGTGGCTGGGCGTTCTCGAACCTGTGGCTGAACTCATCATTCATTGCCACCAGCATAATGCACCGAATGGTGGTGCGGCCGTTGACCACTTCTGATAAGTGTCTCGGATCGTCTCTCCAACGTTCAGGGCTGGCTCCTCAGGTGCCGGATCTGTTACTACATAAAGGATCCGCTCATGCTCAAGGATGATTTTTAATTTTCGATACCAGCTATCGAAATTAGGTCCCATGAGCTTGTCATTATCTAATAATGATCGGAGGGACAAGGTAGTGGCCATAGCTGCATAAAGGAAAATCAGACTTGTATTAGTACATAAATTATAAATACTAAAGACTTGGACTTTAGTCTAAAGTTTCTCCTAGTATTTTTACGAACTGGTAGCCTCAACCTTCAATTCGAGGAATTACTTTAATTCCTTAGTGGGTATTAGAATCCACACAGACTACACACGAGCCCAACTTTGGTTGGTCAACCCATGTGCATCTATGGGTAGGTTCATAACCAGTTGTTTCTCTAAACAACTTCTAGTAATTGATTTTGCCCCAGAACCTAATCAGTAGGCTTTGGCCTCCACTAAAAAGATCTGGTTAGGTCCAACCATTAACATGATTTGATTTGGTGAATCGGACCAATAAATGATCAGGCTTGACTTTGGTCGGCCAACCTGACCACCATCAGAAAGACTCAAACCAAATTATCATATTATGAATGATAATTCCATTAGTCAATAAGCACCAGGCCTTTGGGCCTCTAATGATTATTAAACTAATGGACTTATTATCACTCACTTAATGGGAGGCAATGACTTAGTTATCAATATAACTTAATCATTTTTAGGGACCTAATAATTTTTGAGAATTTTATTAAAGGATAGATGAGAAGAAAATATCCAGCCAATTTCAATCCTCCCACTGATTTCACCAAGTCAGATTAAAAAAGAATTTAATTAAAGCTGGCATTAGAAGCACCTAAATCAGTCAAACCGATTTACCTAATGACATGGGTGAGCCCTAATCACCAAGTGATCTAATCAAAACCTAATTCATCAGGTTGGCTAGGTAAGTGAGATCAGTGGTGGGGATAAGCCATTAACTCGTCAGAGATCAAATCACTGCGAGTAGCTTCCGCTTAAAAACCACTAGTCAAAATGCCAAACTTACCTTAGACACCAACCGGTTCATTAGTTTTAATTTGATCAACTTATTAAATAGGGTTCCACCGCGTAGCCATGAAATAAGTCCATCTTGGTCTAGTTAAAGACATGGACCCATTCAACTACAACTATTGGAGTTGAGTCTAGAGTATCCTTGACCTAATCTAATTCAACTTTTGATTAGATTTGACCAATTACTCTAATTTAGTCCATTTCTTTAAGCTAACTTTAGGTCTAACCCAATTATGGACCTAATCCATCTAACCCATTGACCCACAAGTTTATGCAATTGTCTTAGGTCTTAATTCATAATTCTAGACCTACTAGACAACACTTAATTCTTTTAATTAAGTATTTGGACTGATGGATCAGGGTTTGATATTTCAAAAATAATTTTCAAATTTGAAAGATTTTATTTTTTATTCACCAAATATGTTGACTCATTTCACAAATAAATCAGCACATTTCATAAATAGAAATCCTATTGCTAATTACATAACAGAAAATAACTCAATCAAAATAAATCATGAATATTCCTTTAGATTTAATCTAACACATTCATGATAAATTTCATAATTGAACCTTTACAATTAATTTCTTTTGCTGCTTCATCTGCATGGGATATAATTACAGTGGCACCCCTACCGCCATAAGAGACTCCATCGAATGGGAGGAGAGGGCCTTTAAACCCTACTTTTCTCCTATGACCGGACGGCCATGGCAACCAACCCAATTCGATTACTTGCTACTTGGATCAAGTATATCTAAATATACCAATTTTAAAATTTAAATTTTAAATTTTAAATTTCAAATTTTAAATTTTGAATTTCAAATTTCAAACAAATTTTAAATTTCAAATTTCAAATTTTTGAATTTTAAATTTTGAATTTCAAATTTGAAATTTCACTCAAATTTTAAATTTTAAATTTTAAATTTTGAATTTCAAATTTTTGAATTTTGAATTTCAAATTTCAAATTTCAAAATTCAAATTTCAAATTTTGAATATCAAATTTTTTTTTTGAATTTTGAATTTCAAATAACTTTTAAAATTTAAATTTAAACTTTTAGATTATATCTTAATCTACACATGCAAATATATATATCATATCTAAGAATCCGCTCTGATACCATTTGTGGGAAAAATTCAGTGCAGGGGTAAAATAATAATTTTAAAACTTTTTTAAAATTATGATTTTACAGCAGAAAGATATTAATTAATCTAATTAATTAACATAAATTTATCCTATACTAGGATCTAAATATGATATATAGCTTGCATTCATTTAAATTTAAAATTCAAATTCGAACAGTAAACACTTTACTGTAATGTGTTCAGAACACAATACCTTTGTGCGGGTAGTAGATCGCCGCACTCTGATCATCGTCAGAAGAGTTTGATCATCACGATGCATTCACATAGCATGTCTAGCCTCTGTAGATCATCCACACGAAGCTCTCGGTCTGATCGACTCCTCATGAGTGCTAGCTTATTGTAGAGCCCTTTTGACAGTGGATGCTGATCGAACTCCTTGATCGATGTCTGTCGATTCTTTGGATGCTCCAGATTATCAACAAACATGCTTGAGAGGATGTTGAAGATCTCTCTGAGATTTTGTGAGCTCACGATACTCGTAGCTCACTTTCTCACTTCTTGAATCCTAGGCTAAAACTCTAGGAAACTCACCAGAAACCTTGCATCTACTTTTCTTTCTTTTCTTTCTTTTACTCTTGGAAGGATATGGACTTCCTTCTCATGCACAAGACTTCTCATGCCCCAGAATTTTTTTCCAAAAAATTTCTTCATGCATGCCCCACTCTTCTCCTCCTTTTATAACAACGTCAAACGTCTTATCCAAAAGAAATGATAAAGATGAGTAATTGCACATTTGAATTCAAATCAAATTTTGAATTCAAATGGACACCAACTCATCTCTTATCCACTAAAGGTGTGAAGCATGGCTTAAATTGTGCATGGAGTTATTTCATGAGAAACTTTTTCTCATATAATAAATAGGGCATAAAAAAAGGGATAAGGTGCAAAGATTGATTGCCCATTCAAATTCAAACTTTATTTTGAATTTGAATGGCCAACCAATCATCCTTATCCATCCATTTGGCACATTAAAGTGGGGCGTGGAGAGGGCTTAGCATGAGAAAAAAATTCATGACAAGTTCCTTCTCATGAATCCAAATGGGTGCAATGGAAGTGAGGTGGCGCATGGAGATTGGGTCAAGGTGGTTTAATTATTTAAACCAACCTAATTAAATCAAATAAGTTAGGTCCAATTAGACTAATTTAAACCCAACTTAATTAGGCTTAATTAGGCTCAATAAAATTTTAATCAAATCAGGAATTGACTAAGCCCAACCCCTGATCAAATCAGGGACCAAACCATCTCGACGATTAGGTCAACTCTTAACCTAATCGGGTCAAACCCAACTGAATCCAATTCAATTGGAGTTGATCCAAAAATAATTACTCAATCAAATTGAGTTAATTAGTGATCAAATCACTAATTAAATCTCTCATAAATACTGAGTCCAAATCCGATGGGCAATCAGGCATCAGAATTCATCGATATGTAAACTTGATCGAAAAATCCCAACCAGTGGGACTCTTGATCTCGGTACCCATAATATGTGGAACTCATGATCAAAGAATCTTGATTTTCGATCACTGAGTCCCAAACATGTAGGATTCTACATCAGCCATTAGATCAGATAAGAACTTCTAATGTGTGTGACCCTGCAGGTTCGAACCTAAGCCGGTAGCACAGGAACCAATTCCTGTACTAATCGAAGTGACCATCTAGCAATGGTACCCGACGATCGGATAGGTTGAATGGTCACAATCGCAACACTCAGAACCTACGTGAATATGGTTAGTATATAATTCATCCTTTTGATCTCTGTGTTTAGGACGACACAGGGTTAAACTGTCAACCCTGATCAGATCATCCGAATCATGCTCAACTCAAACAGTCCTGTGACTCCTCACAAAGACTACCCTGGCCAAGATTTTGCTAAATTGAAACATGACTGTACACAGCTCCTAAACTAGAGTGGTCAATCCCATCTTGACACATGCACCGACAAGTCAAATACTTGACTACACCTAGCAGCCTTCCGTCACTGAATTAAAAATTCAGGTAGTCCAGTGCCTAAGTGCAGTGAGTTGCTTGCAAGTCACCGTGGCGGTCTCAGGTCGGAGGGATATTTATACCCATATTCCATCGGAGCAAATCTTGATAGTAGAAATAGCTCTGAAGTCGGTCACGTTCAGTGCAGATGTACCCTTACATCTCACCTGTATGCCATACCAGTGTCTCCACACTCATTGGTTAAGAGGATAACCAACCTATATGGCACACAATGACCTATGCTTGATAAACGTTGTCGTCCTTGGTAACAACGTATCATTTGGTCACGAATAGATTTAAGGACTAAACGATAAATCCTCTTTTGACGAGTCTAAATAGTCCTAAGGACTTCACCACAACATAGGAGTTCATTAGAAGATAAATATTTTATGATGAAAAAAGCCAAAATATTTTTTATTAATTCATAATTCATGTACAAATCCAAAAATAAGTACAACCATCGACAGACTGATGATTGACTTTGGGATACTATTTCCAACAATTGATTCATTTACAATTATTATGAAATGATCAGAGTCACACAATACATCTAATGCGTGATGGACAGTCAGTCTATGATCGTTATTTAATAATGATCGATGATATTAAGGAGCCTGAAAGGCTCGACATGATCATGCACAAAGAATTGCTTGTAGATTTGATCCTATAATCTCTGATTAGTTTATATAGATAGTTTATAGTAAACTATCATATGAATGACCATCATGGCATCTTATCTGAATTGGTCAAAATATTGCTAACAAAAGAACCTTGAAAGAGTTCAAAGGTAAATACATAGAGAGTCTAAAGAAACAAAGACACGTCTAAAGCAGGCATGTCAAAATTACTCAATACTATCCTTATAATTTTCTCTTCTTCCAGTTGAGTTTTAGACTCTAGTGATTTTATATAGAGTCGATGGAAAGGTAGAGGGCTGAGGAAGTAACCCTTATATTGGCAAAAAGGTAAGAATTGCTGCTGTGGCCATGGGTATCTGTCCTTTGTGATTATTGTTTGAATTTAGTTCTTAGAGATGGTCTCTATCATTTGCATGGTGATACATCTGTGAACTTAATTGAGCATGCAGTGAATGCTATTATATCTGAGAGATCCAGAATTGAGATAAACCTAAAGTATATATGGAACCTATGGCTAAATCATATTGAAGAAGAAATGATTAATAAACTAAAAAATTATGGGCTTTTGAGCTCATTGACTGTTGAGTCATATCTAGTTTGTGCATTATCTCTTTGAGAAAATATGATCAAGCTACTCTTGTAGGATAAGAGAAAAAGAACCACTAAGATACTTATCCTTGTATGCATTTGATGTGTGTAGCCCATGTGATGTGCTAACAAAGAAAGTTGTCTCTACTTCGTTGCCTTCATCGATGATCAGTCATGATATGAGTAAGTATATGAGATACAAATCTAAAATTTTTGAAAGGTTCAAATAATTCAGATGTAAAGTAAAGAAGCAAATCAAAAAATTTTTAAAGGTACTTCTATCGGATCGGGGATGTAATACCAATGAAAGAAATTTCTCGATTATCTCATAACATGGCATAGTTTCATATTGGCCTGCTCTTAGTAAACCTCAACTCAATGAGATAAGAAGAGTAATGAGATAATATGAGATATGATCTAGTCCATAATGAACTTCACTGATTTATTTATGTTTCTTTAAGGACATACTTTATTTTTATGAAATTGGGTTCTCTCTAAACCTGTTCATACCACACCGTATGAGATATGACATGGTGAGAACTGAATCTTTATTATTTTAAAATCCAAGGATGTCTAGCCTATGTCAAGGATAGTAGGTGGATATGTTAGAGGATAAGTCTATAAAGCTCATTCTAAAAGAGTTTGGGATACTACTTTCTAAAATGAGAACAATGTGATTGGGACCCGACATGCTATCTTCTTAGAAAATTGTTTAACCAAGATGAAGTAATGAGAGGAAAGATAAGCTTAAAGAGAGTTTCTCTGAAGAGCAATGAGCTGTAGGACCTAATGAACCTATTCTTGATAAGCCAATAAATGTATATTCCTCTTCTACCTCATACATATAGTAGGATCTCCAATCCTCTTTAAAGGTACTTGGGTATGCTTAATAGAGGATATAGAGAAAGTTATTTCTCATGGGAGATGAGGAACATAGAGATGATCTCAAAATCTGCTACGAGGTGATGCTTGATGTTGACTCCAAGAAAGAAATGTAAATTAGCTTTTCTGATTGGATATCTTTTGAAGATTTCGATATGAAGTAGCTTATGTGATAGGAGATCACAATGTCCGTGATAATCCTGGAGTTGGAATATTGATATGATCAAATTTTTGATCAAAAAAGAGGAATTATGTATTTCTAAAAGGGTCAGTGGGAGTGTCCAATACTGACATCGATTAATATGTGATTGTATATAGAATTCTTCATGAAAGACATAAAGCAGGCATCCTAAAGATCTATAGAAATATATGCAATTGGATGCTTATATTTTCACAAATAAAGTACAGAGACTAGATGCAGAAAGGGTTCAGCATAAAAATCTCAAAGAGGGGTCTGCTATCCTCTCGAGCATAGATGTGTGTCATATAATATACTTGAACTAATATAGTTAATACTGTGAATGTCATGAGTAGATATCAGTTGTATCCAGACTAAGAGTGCTGGATTGCTATGAAAACATCTTTAAGCTTTTGAGAAGAACAAAAGATTTATTTTTAATTTTGGAGAAGGATCAAAGCTAGGAGTGAGAGGATATACCAATTCAAATTTTATTTCTGATATTGATGGTAGAATGTCTACATCATGGGGTGTATTCCTTTGTCGATATCTTAAAAAGGTTCCAAGCAATTGGTCGATGGAAGCTAAGTACACTGTAGATGTGTAGGATGTATTCTAGTTCTAATATTAGTTGCATAATTGGATGTTATGCCATCAGACACCATGATACTATACTACAAAGACAATGGCACCATAGTCTTTGCTAAGGAGCCTAGGTCTCACCAAATATCCAAGTACATAGAGCAGCAGAACACGTGACTACCTCAAGTAGAAATACATAGAGGTGCAAAGAGCAAACTCTATATGAGATGTGGATGACCCACTAATAAGTCACTTAGATAGCCTAAGCCTAAAGCCTGTCTTATGAAGATGGAGCTTGGTATTCGACAGATTAGCTTTAGTACAAGTGAGAGATTATTGGATATATGCCCTAGAAGCCAATCTTGGCTGATGTATATCATATCTCTAGGACATGATTTATATTATTATTCGAGAACAATTAGCACTGAGCGTGACCAGCATGAGAAGTCACATAGACGTCTGCTCACTCATTAGTGACTTTCTCGATGCTACGTTGTATAACTGATCTTTTGACTTGTGATGCTACAACTACTCGCAGTGAGGCTGCTGGAGTTTGACTACACATAAATATGAGTCTCAATGAGCCCTTGTAGTGAATGCTGGTGACAGTTGGTCTATTATAAGTGTAGGGTGTATACTTAGATGGAATCTATCAATCTTAGTAGAAGGGAGTGATCCTATGAGATTTATAAAGCTGAGTCTTTATGTCTATAGCCATAGCAGTGTAATTAATGAAAAAGAGTTTCCATGAGGATCATACATAGACTCAAGCTGATTGAATCTATCATATAATCGATGATAAGGTTTGATGATTCATCCATGATCTGTCATCTGATCAAAACTCACGATAGAGGAACTGTATCATGCATTAACTGGATGTAGAGGTTCATCATCTTTTATTCTGCTGAATTGCCACTACATACTGCTAGGTGTCACTGGTGGATTGTGAGACCCACGAGTGGAACAGTTTCAATCTATTGAAAAGAGTTTCAGTGACATTGTGATAGGGATCACAATATATCTCACTACTAAACAAAATAGAATCTATGGGATCACACACAAAAGTAGCTTTTGACTAATCAGATGGTTGAATTATGATTATGAATCATAATAGGATTTGATTATCAATTTGATTGATGATTGATCCAATGCAAAAGTTGCATTATGTAACTCGCTAAAAGTTAGTGAGTTAAAGAAAGATTAATTGATAATTGGATTGCTAAGTGGCTCAATTTGATTGAGCTATGGGACTTACATCAAGTCAAATTAAATTGAATTTAATTTGAATTGACATAGATTTGATTTGATCAAACCAGATTGGGTTATAAGATAATCTAAATTGCATGGGAGAATGATTCCTATTTGAATTAGGATTTGAATTTGACTCAATTTCTAATTAGACTAGGATGTATGAGTTTCTATTTGACTAGAAATTCTTATTTCCATGGGTGCACCAAATCCTAATTGGATTAGGATTAAATTGAGTTTGACTCAAGCACCAAGAGAGAGTCCAAAAGGACTAGGACTCCTCTAATTAGGTGACACTCAATCTAAAAATAGTTTGGGCCCCAAATTAGATTTAAATTTCTATCTATTTGGATCTAATCAGGTCCTAATATGATTAGGATTAGTTGAGATTTAATTTGATTTAAATCTGCCACCTAAATAGGAGTCCTATAAGGATTGGACTCTACTTTCTACAAGCACCATAAGAAGCCCATGCCCAAACCAGATTTGATGCCACAAATTATCCATGCCCCCTTTACACTTTAGCATGTAAGGACCATGGGAAAAATCCTTCTTTTCATGAGGTATATGGGGTGCAAAATCTGATGGTGGGCGGCACAAAATAAGTTAGAGTCCAAAGGAGTTTAGACTCTAATCTCCTTCCTAAACTCAAACTCCTCTTCACCTATTTAAACAGCACCATATGGGATGGTAAAAGATTGGATTTGCATCAGGTTTTAATGTCCAAAAGGTGAGGAGTGTGCATGAGAAAAATAAGGGGAGAGGGCACCGCATCATGGGTCCTTAGCGTGAGGTATGTTGAAGCATATCTCTTCTTTCTTACTAACATCCAAGAGTTGGTTGTTAGGACATCTCTCCCTCTCTTTTGTCTATATTTAGATATGGGTTTCTTCTCTCTTTTTTGTCTAGAAGTTGGACAAAATTTTTACATCTCTAGTGTAGAGATTTGATGCATGGATTTTAGGAAAAAAAGAGAAAAAAAGGTTTTTTCTCATGATCTTTAGTATAGATATCAACATCCTCCTATGTTCTTCTTCTTCTCTAAGATTGTCTTAAAAGAAAAAAAGATTTTCAATCATCAAAATATGAACTCTGTAAGGGAGCTAGCACCCCAGTGAGATCAAATAGCTTCTGATCAGATCAGAGTCTCATGTAGATATCTATAGAGGTCGGACACTTGTGCGGCCACAAAGGACCTTCGAAAGATATCCATGATCATTAGTTCGCGGTGAAGATCGATCCATACCAAGATATGTTCTCTATTTTTTTATTTAATTTTTATTTCTGAATCCTATCTCATATATGATGATCTTGTTTTTGATTTTAAGATTTGATCTTATGCATGCTTAGATTAAATTAGATTTAATTTAAAAATTTTAAATTTTGCTACATACTTATTTTTAAAAATTTTTGCTTGCATAAAATTATGAAATTTTAATAGTGGTACTAGAACCATATCATATGCATGAGATTGGGATTTAGATTTGAAATCTGTAGAGAAAAATTTCAGATCTGAAAGTTTTGATGTCGTTCTGACATAAGATTGCCCTGACATAACTAGTTATGCTATATAGTTATCCTAGAATAATGTTAAAATTTTTAATTAAATAAAATTTTAAATCTGATTTTTTAACATATATGTGATATATGTTTTGTTATTTAGATCTAAAAATAGTTTTGAGATATATTTTGATTTGTATATATGATATATGAAAGTATGTTTAGGACTGAAATTTATTTCTATGACCTAAACTTGTTCATGTATATGATACATATTTGTATGTATGATCTAAAATTATTTTGAGATCAAAACTTACTCTTTATGTAAAGAATTTAGATCTAAAAATTTTGATTTAAGATCTAAAATTAATATTTGTGCATGAGGAATTGGTCATGGATAGATCAAATTAGGTCATATAATTGGATTACATCAATGGGTTTCTGATTTGATCATGTTGGGTCTAAATCTATTTAGTTGTTGATCAAACTAAGTCAAGTGTTGATTAGGATGAGGTCAATAGAGATTAAGATTATACAATTATTATTGATCAAATCGATTAACATCCATATGTAGAATCAATTAACTTAAGGACCTAATTCGGCTCTATGGCTCGCATCTGATTCACCTAAGCCAACCTATTTGGATCAATTATCCAATTGATGTCTAAGGTAAGTAATTGAAAGGTGATTATTTAATTGGTTTCATTCTTTGATCTGACCAATTTATTGGTGTCTAAAAAAAGCAATGGGGGGACCCCCACCAATCTCTACTTATCTGATCAATTTGAAAGATTGAGTCTCAAATATAGTTACTTGACGGTTTGATTTAGCCCATACCAATTAGATCAGTCATGTGATGATTGATTAGATGAGATCTAAATCTAAATCTCCCCAGAAGTGTTATATCCAATGGTCTTCCACCATTGTAGATGTGCGGACGTGTTACCAGTGTTGATTGTTTTCAGCTGGTCACAGTGGTTCAGTTGTATCAGGAACACACAACCACTCTATTAGCAAAAAGTTACTCCAAGATAAAGATGGAATTAGGCGTAATAACTGTTAGGTGAGGGATCCAATGATGGCTTTGCACCTGAATGGTGGGTCTGACTTAACTAAGAAGTGCAGGCAATAAATGTTAGGTGAGCCCACATGACTTAGAGTGTAGGAACCAGATCTAGGGTTTCAGGGTTAGATCTTGAAATTTTTTCAAGATCATACAGCGGAAGACTAAAATAAATCAAAATTTATTTTTTAAAACTAGAGAATCTCTAGATCTAAGATCCTATTACATGATTATTACATAGTATTAAATTAAAAATTAAAATATATAAATATAGCATAAACTACATGTTGATCATATCAACATGTTTCTATACTACATCTAATGTATGTATTAAACAATAGAATAGATCTATTACCTTGCAAGTTAGACATTCTAACCTCGTTGATCCGGACTTAAGAATGATGTTGCAAGCTGCACATGCGTCCAGCCTCTAGGAGTCTTCCACACGAGCCCATGAATCTCGATCAGAAGTCCTGCTTTAGAAAATCAGCACAGTATGCTAGTACTGCGCTGATCCTTCTTTGATGGTTGATCAGGTGCCTCCTTCTTGATTTGAACTCTTCCAAAGATGAAAAGTAGAAGGAGGAGTTTTAGATCTGAGACGCTCTTAGGAAACTCAAGATGGAGGGAGGAAAGATATGAAAACAAACAACCCTAGAAGAAGACCCTCTTCTTCTTCTCATTTCTCTCTCTAGATACCCTAACTTGTATCTTTTATATCTCCATGACCCAAAGGTCTTTCTCTCTAATTTTTGGATGGCCAAAAGGTCTCTCAAATATCTATCTTCTTCAAAAATTTTATAAAGAAACTCATTTTATATAGAGAGATATGATAGAGTCCTTGTCTAGGTCAAATACCTAGTCAAGGCTTATCCAAACATGGCAAGTTAAGGGGCGCCCAACTCTTGAGCACCTCCTTCTTATTTTCATACATGGATCACTAAAAAAGGGTGCAAAATATTTACTCTAAAATCCACAAAAATTATAAAAAAAATTTGGATAAATTCGGTGCAAAATTGAAAGAGTTTTGGATTTCTAAAACTCTATCTCATAGAATTTGAAATCCAAACTTATTCCTTTTTGATTTGATCCAAACCACCTTCCATGTAAGAAAGAAGAGAGAAGACCTTTTGTGAACATGGGAGAGACCTGGGAGAGGACTTTTATCGCACAAAATAAGAGAAGATTGGCATTGAATGAGAGAGAGGGCTGGGGAAGGCTTAGGTGGTGCAAGGTGGAATCCTAGTCTTACTAGGATTCTATCTTATGACTTGTTTTAATTTGGTTTCTCAAACCAAATCAAACCAAAATTAGATCAACCCAATTAAAATAGGTCTTAACCTAATTAAGAACCTAATTTAATCAGATTAAATTAGATTTAAATTAGATTTAATTTTCTAATCAAATTAAAAATTAGAATGACCCAAGTCCTAGTTGAACTAGGACTAGTTTTTCCTTGCACTTGGCTTATCCAATAAACTAATTGAACTTGATCCAATCAAGCCCAAACTAAATCTAATTAAATTATATTTAATTAGACTTAATTTTAGCCCATTGGCTTAATCAAATTAAGCCAATTAGCAATCGAATTGCTAATCGATCCTCCTGCAACACTTGCACTGGGTTAAATGTCAATCGTATTGATCATTTAACCCTAGAACGATTCTTAATCGTTGATCAACCATCCGATCGAATCATGAACTCTAATGTGTGTGAGCTCATAGGTCCGAACCTAAGCTAGTAGCACAGAAATAAATTTTTGTACCAATCGAAGTGACCATCTAGCAATGGTACCCGACGATCGGATAGGTCGAATGTATAGAACAACATCCTTAGAACCCATGCGGATATAGTTTTCATATAATTCATCCCCTTGACCAAAATGATCATAGGACAGCCCAGAGTTCAATTGTCAACTCTGATCAGGTTGTCCACATTGTATTTCAAAATATCAAATCCATCTGATGGATTACCCTGGCCAAGGTTTTGCTAAATTGAAATACAGCGACTCATTCTTCTCCAACTCTTGGAGTGGTCAATCCCATCTCAATCACACTCTGACTTCGCAAGTACTTGACTGTGCCCAGAAGCCTTCCATCTCTGAATTAGAAATTCAGTTAGTCCAGTACCAAAGCACAGTGAGTTGCTTGCAAGTCACTGAGGCGATCTCAGGTCTAAGGGACACTTATACCTATATCCCATCAGAGACATTCTCGACAGCGATGATGAATTTGGATCCATTGTGGTTTGAATAATAGGCTGTGGTCTCGATATTGGGCTATGGGCTGATTGCTTCTGTATGAGCCTCTTGTGGTTGGGCTCTCGTGGGTGGATTCCCTGATGTGTACTCATCTTCCAACAAAGAGGAGAGGACAGGGCTACTGCTGGTCCACGCATGAGAGCTCCTCTGATTGTGTCTTTCCAGTGTAGAATAATACTTGGCCAATGGAGCTCCCCTTCCTTCCATCCGATCGGATGTAGAAGGAAGAGATGAGGACTTGGAGTGCATGCATTCCCCAGGTTCGCTTGCTGCTACTTCGGAAGATTGAGAATGGTATCGACTTGCTCCACCTTCCTCAAATTCCTTTATTGATGGCCCAGCATTGCAATAACTCATTGTATCCAGTATTGGCTGGGAGGCGAGCAGAGGATGAATTTTCTCATTTCAAAAAAAAGGATCCACGTCCACTCTCACTTCTAACTCATTGTCATCCTATTTCTCTGTGTAATCTTGCCTAAAAGGTGCTTACTAAAGTCATTGCCAATATTATCTTCCTGTTCTAAAGGAACTGGTGGCCACCAATCAGTGCAGTTTCATTCAAGGTAGACAGACAGGGGACAGTTCTCATTTTTTGCTTTTAAAAGAGCTTATCCGCAGAATACTCAAGAGTTGGTCACATTCAATGATGATGTACCAGTACATCTCACCTGTATGTCATACCAGTGTCTCCACACTCTTTGGTTAAGAGGACAACCAACCCATATGGCCTACAGCGACCTATGCTCGATAGAAGCTGTCGTCCTTATTAACAGCCTATCATTTGGTCATGAACTGTTTTAAGGACTAATCGATAAATTCTCTCTTTATCGAATCTAAATAGTCCTAAGGACTTCATCATAATAACGGAGTTCATTAGAAGATGAAAGCTTATGATGAAAATGCCAAATATATTTTATTTATTAACAAATCAATTACAATACTTGGTTGCTCAACCGTCAACAGCTTGACGATTGGCTTTTTGGGACACATTTTCCAACAACTCCCACTTGTCCTAAAGCCACTCGGCATAGTATCTAATACCCATCTTCGACTTGTGGTTGTCGAACTCCTTTATCACCAGGGCTTTAGTGAAGGGGTCGGCCAGGTTCTCCTTTCCGTCGATCTTTGAAGGTCGACGTCACCTCGATCCATGATCTCTCAGACCAGATGGAAGTGGTGCAAGATGTGCTTCATCCGTTGATGTGCTTTGGGTTCCTTCGCCTGAGCTATGGCACCAGTGCTGTCGCAGTAGAGCAGGATCGGACCATCGAGGGAGGGTGCTACTCCGAGCTCATTGATGAATTTTCTCAGCCACATAGCTTCGTTTGCGGCATCCAATGCTGCGATGTACTCCACTTCACAAACAGAGTCCATCACAGTATGTTGCTTAGAACTCTTCCAGCAGATGGCTCCACCATTCAGAGTAAAGATATAACCAGACATGCTCCTTCTATCATCATGGTCAGATTGGAAGCTAGAGTCTGTGAACCCCACAAGTTTTAGATCTGACTCGCCATAAACCAACCATTGGTCCTTAGTATTTCTCAAATACTTAAGGATGGCTTTAACCACTATCCAATAATTTTCTCCAGGATCAGATTGGTATCTACTCACTACTCTTAGTGAGTATGCCACATCTGGTCTTGTACATATCATGCCGTACATGATAGATCCCACGGCTGAAGCATATGGGACTCTACTCATACGTTCTCTCTCTTCAGGAGTTGTCGGACAATCCTTCTTAGAGAGAGAAATTTCTTGGCCTATCGGTAGATAGCCCTTCTTGGAATTCTCCATGCTGAACCTCTTCAGCACAGTGTCTATGTACATGGACTGGGATAACCCAAGCATCTTTTTAGATCTATCCCTATAGATCTTCATCCCTAGGATGTAGGATGCTTCACCCAAGTCCTTCATGGAGAACTGTGACGACAGCCAAACTTTTATTCCCTATAGTGCGGGGATATCATTCTCGATTAAGAGAATGTCATCCACGTACAAGACAAGGAATACCACAACTGGACCATTTGCCCATTTATAGATGCAGGGCTCTTCTCCATTCTTAATGAAGCCATACATTTTGATTACCTTATCAAAATGCATGTTCCAACTCCGAGAAGCTTGCTTCAATCCATAAATGGATATCTGAAGCTTGCACACCTTGGACTCATCTGTGGATGTAAACCCCTCAGGTTGTATCATATACACCTCTTCGGTCAGCTCTCCATTCAGGAAAGCTGTCTTTACATCCATCTGCCAGATCTCATAATCCAGATGGGCAGCTATTGCAAACATTATCCGAATAGATTTGAGCATTGCCACAGGAGAAAACATCTCATCATAGTCAATACCATAACATTGACGATATCCCTTGGCGAGCAGACGGGCTTTATAGGTCTCCACCTTTCTGTCTGTGCCCCTCTTCCTTTTGAAGACCCATTTACACCCAATGGGTTTAACCCCTTCAGGTGGGTCAACCAATGTCGATACATCATTGACCTTCATGGACTCCATTTCGGATTTCATGGCTTCAAGCCATTTCTCAGAATCAGGTCTCTGCATTGCATCCATATAGGTGATCGGATCCTCATTATTCTCATTAAGTTCGATGGGATCACCATCCCGGATCAAGAAACCATAGTATCTGTCCGACTGATGCGATACTCTATCGGATTGCCTTAATGGTGCAGGTACATTGGGCTCCGGATCTGATCTAATCATATCCGACTCAAGTTCAGCTATTGGTGTCGGTCCTTCTACCTGTTGAACTTCATCAAGTTCAACCTTAGAGGCAACGGTTCCTTCACCAAGGAACTCTTTTTCTAAAAAGATTGCCTTAAGGCTGACGAACACCTTTTGTTCATCAGCATGATAGAAAAAATATCCTTTTGTCTCTTTGGGGTACCCTATGAATGAGCATTTGTCAGACCTAGGTCCAAGTTTGTCTGTGACTAATTGTTTGACATAGGTCGGGCACCCCCAGACCCTAAGGTGTAAAAGTGCTGGCTTACATCCCATCCATATCTCATATGGAGTCTTAATTACAGACTTACTTGGAACCCTATTTAACAGATAACAGGTCGATTCGAGTGCATATCCCCAGAAGGATATCGGCAAGCTAGCAAAACCCATCATGGATCGGACCATGTCTAACAGAGTCCAATTCCTCCTTTCAGACACACCATTATGCCGTGGTGTTCCTGGAGGAGTCCATTGGGAGAGAATCTCATTCTCTCCTAGATATGTGAAAAACTCACTAGAAAGGTATTCTCCTCCTCGATCAGATCGAAGAGTTTTAATACTCTTTCCAGTTTATTTTTTTACTTCACTTCGGAATCGTTTGAACATTTCAAATGAATCCGACTTATGTTTCATCAGATAGACATATCCATATCGGGATAGGTCATCCGTGAAAGTTATGAAGTAGAAATATCCACCTCTAGCACTGGTGTTCATTGGCCTGCATACATCAGTATGTTCTAGGCTCAAGAGCTCAGTAGCTCTCTCACCTTTTCAAGTAAAAGGTGACTTGGTTATTTTACCAAGAAGACAGGACTCACAGGTTGGAAATGATTCATAATCACTGACTTCGAAGATTTCCTCTTGAGTCAACCTGTTTATTCTGTTCTTGTTTATATGACCTAGCCTACAGTGCCATAAGTAGATATCTGACACACTATCTAATCTAGGGTGCTTGCCAGTTGAATACTCTTATCAGGCTTGATCTTTTTGGTCTGGCTCTGCACTGATGTCCCAGGCTGAACTTGCACCTTCTTCACTTTCTTCTTCTTGTTCTTCTTCCCTTTCTTAAAAGGTCGAGAACCAAAAGACAAACCCCCACTAAGTTCACCGACTCCTTGTGAAGTTGGTGATCCTTCTCAAAGTTCTGAAGCAACCCCAGTAACCCGTGGTAGTTCTCTTCAGGCTTTGTCATTCTATAATGAGCGAGGAATGGGAGATAAGACTTGGGCAGCGAGTTCAGTATTGCATCTTTTCCAAGCTGCTCATGCAAGGGAAAGTCGAGCTTGCTCAATCGTTCCATCAGCTCGATCATGTACAATACATGATATGTGATAGAGGCACCATCCCGCATTTTGACGTTGAAGATGGCACAACTAGTCTTGTACCTCTCCACATCATCGGGTGTGCCAAAGGCATCCTCCAACACTTGAAGTATGTCCTTTGGCTAAGCCGTCTCAAATCTGCGACTGAACTCGTCGCTCATAGCAGCCAGCATGATACAGCGCACCGTGGTCTGATCACTGAGCCACTTTTGGTAAGTGTCTCTGACTGTTCCACGTGCATTGACAGCTGGCTCCTCAGGTGCAGGATCCATTATCACATATAGGATCCGTTCATGCTCCAGGACTATCTTCAACTTTCGGTACCAGCTACCGAAGTTGGGTCCCACCAACTTATCATTGTCCAACAATGATCGGAGCGATAGAAAAGTGGCCATATTTGCACAAAGGAGAACCATAACCTAATTAGTAATTGATTCATTAAACCTAAAGATTTGGACTTTAATCAAAAAGTTTCTTCCACTATTTTATTCGAATTGGTAGCCTCTACCTCCAATTCGAGGAATTACCCTAATTCCTTAGTGGGTACTAGAATCCACTTAGACTGCACACAAGTCCAACTTTGGTTGGCCAACCCATGTATATCTAAGGGTAGGTTCATAACCAATTATTTCTCTAAACAATTTTTAGTAATTTTAATTTTGCCCTAGAAACCTAATCAGTAGGCTTTGGCCTCCACTGTAAGGATCCGGTTAGGTCCAACCATTAACATGATCATACTTGGTGTATCAACCAACGAATGATTAAGCCCAACTTTGGTTGGCTCACCTAACCACCATTAGAGAGACACTTCCAAGTCGTCATATGATGAGTGATAATTCCATTAGTCAACAAGCACCAGGTCTTTGGGTCTGCAATGATTATTGAGTTAACGGACTCATTATCAAACACTTTAATGGGAGGCTATGACTCAATTATCTCCATAACTTTATCATTTTAAGGACCTAATAATTTTAGAGGATTTAAATAATATAGAGGATGAGGTCAGATGAACCAGCTTATCATGATCCTCCCACTGGCTTTACCAAGTCAGCTTAAGGGAGACCATTAAAAGGGCTGGTCTAGGAGCACCTAAATCAGTCACACTGATTTACCTAGCTGACATGGGTTAGCTTGAATAGTCAAGTGATCCGATCAAAACATAATTTCACCAAGAGGCCAGGTAAGTTCGATCAGTGGGAGGGTCTGCCAAAGCTTGCCTTAGACACCATCAGAAATGGCCAGGTAAGCGGGCTTCCAATTAAAAATCATCGGTCTGGTTTACCTTAGACACCAACTGGTTTAATTAGTTTCGATTAGATCAACCTAACAGTTCATGCTAGACCGCTTAGCCAAGAATCAAGTCCATTTGGTTCTCGTTAAAGACATGGACTTGACCAACTATAACTATTGTAATTGATCTATAGAATCCTTGACCTAATCTAAGACAACAATTGATTAGATTTAGTCAATTCTCTAATTAAGTCCATCTTTAATCTAACCATAGGTCTAACCCAATTAATGGACCTAATTCCACTAACCATTAACCCAATGTGTTATGGTTTGTGTCTTAGGTTCTTCAATTCACAATCCTAGAACCTAATCAAACAACTTCTTAATTCTTAATTAAGTTTTGGGCTGAGGGTTGGGTTTGGCTTTTCAAAAAATAATTTTTATATTTGTAAAATAATTTTATAATATGATTCTACCAACCATATTGCATGTTTGATTCATAATCAAGATGCAAGTGAAATAAATATGAAACTACTTTATATCTAATCTAAACAGGTTCATGTAATTAAAACAATTTCAACTTTAAACAGTTTTTTTGCACAAAAATTATTAACAAAGAGATTTTATTTCAGATTTAAATATCTTTTAAATATAATAAATCATAAATTTAATCTAGATGATATCTAACAAATTTATGATTAAAGATAGATCTACACAAACTAGGACAACCTTTGCACTGTAAGGGGTAAACCTTACAGCAGGACAACTTGCAGTTCGTGATTGATCTAAAATTTTAATTTCAGATTTAATAATCAGATTACAAATTATATCTAATCTAAAAAATAATCTAAGCATGTATAAATAATCATGTAATAAAAAACCTGAGCTCTGATACCAATTGTAGGAACCAGATCTAGGGTTTCAGGGTTAGATCTTAAAACTTTTTCAAGATCATACAGCGGAAAACTAAAATAAATCAAAATTTATTTTTTAAAATCAAAAAATCCTTAGATCTAAGATTTTATTACATGATTATTACATAGTATTAAATTAAAAATTAAAATATATAAATATAGCATGAACTACATGTTGATCATATCAACATGTTTCTATACTACATCTAATGTATGTATTAAACAATAGATCAGATCTATTACCTTGCAAGTTAGACATTCTAACCTCGCTGATCCAGACTTGAGGATGATGTTGCAAGCCGCACACATGTCTGACCTCTAGGAGTCATCCACACGAGCCCACGAATCTCGATCAGAAGTCCTGCTTCAGGAAATCAGTACAGTATGCTAGTACTGCGCTGATCCTTCTTTGATGGTTGATCAGGTACCTCCTTCTTCTTGATTTGAACTCTTCCAAAGATGAAAAGTAGAAGAAGGAGTTTCAGATCTAAGACGCTCTTAGGAAACTCAAGATGGAGGGAGGAAAGATATGAAAACAAACAACCCTAGAAGAAGACCCTCTTCTTCTTCTCGTTTCTCTCTCTAGACACCCTAACTTGTGTCTTTTATATCTCCACGAACCAAAGGTCTTTCTCTTTGATTCTTGGATGGCCCAAAGGTCTCTCAAATCTATATCTTCTCCAAAATTTTTATGAAGAAACTCATTTTATATAGAGAGATATGATAGAGTCCTTTTCTAGGTCAAATACCTAGTCAAGGCTTATCCAAACATGGCAAGTTAAGGGGCGCCCAACTCTTGAACACCTCCTTCTTATTTTTGTGCATGGATCACCAGAAAAGGGTGCACAATATGTACCCTAAAAGCAATAAAAATTCTAAAAAAAATTTGAATAAATTCGGTGCAAAATTGAAAGAGTTTTGGATTTCTAAAACTCTATCTCATAGAATTCGAAATCCAAACTTATTCCTTTTTTATTTGATCCAAACCACCTTCCATGTAAGAAAAAAGAGAGGAGACCTTTTGTGAACGTGGGAGAGACCTGGAAGAGGATTTTTGTCACACAAAATAAGAGGAGATTGGCATTGAATGAGAGAGAGGGCGTGGGGAAGGCTTATGTGGTGCAAGGTGGAATCCTAGTCTTACTAGGATTCTATCTTATGACTTGTTTTAATTTGGTTTCTCAAACCAAATCAAATCAAAATTAGATCAACCCAATTAATATAGGTCTTAACCCAATTAAAAACCTAATTTAATCAGATTAAATTAGATTTAAATCTGATTTAATTTTCTAATCAAATTAGAAATTAGATTGACCCAAGTCCTAGTTGAACTAAGACTAGTTTTTTCTTGCACTTGGCTTATCCAATAAACCAATTGCACTTGATCCAATCAAGCCCAAACCAAATCTAATTAAATCATATTTAATTAGACTTAATCTCAGCCCATTGGCTTAATCTAATTAAGCCAATTAGCAATCGAATCGCTAATCGATCCTCCTGCAACACTTGCACTGGGTTAAATGTCAATCGTATTGATCATTTAATCCTAGAACGATTCTTAATCATTGATCAACCATCCGATCGGATCATGAACTCTAATGTGTGTGACCTCATAGGTCCGAACCTAAGTCGGTAGCATAGGAACAAATTCTTGTACCAATCGAAGTGACCATCTAGCAATGGTACCCGATGATCGGATAGGTCGAATGTGTAGAACAACATCCATAGAACCCATGCGGATATAGTTTTCATATAATTCATCTTGTTAGGTACAAAATATCCCAACAGCCGAAGTTCATGCCAGGAGTGACCCTCCGGGGATTTTGCCAACTTCCGACCTTCGACGGCATCTCTCCGAACCTCTCTGGCGGCCGAGCCTCCGTAACATTCTCAAGTTTTGCCAACGGATCAACCCCCGCCAACGTCGACCAGATTCTTCACGACAGACGGGCTCCTACGGGAGCCGAACTTCACCGACTTTCACTTGCAGGTAGACCTCATCCGGACTCCTATGGGAGCCGGACTTCGCCCCCAACTTCACTTGTAGGAAGACTTCGCCCGGACTCCTACGGGAGCCAGACCTCATCCCCGACTCCGGCTGCAGGCAGGCTCCGTCCGGACTCCTTCCACGCTTCGTCTGAACTCCTACGGGAGCCGGACTCCACCCACGACTTCAATTGCAGGAAGACTCCGCCCGGACTCCTACAGGAGCTGGACCTCGTCCCTGACTTTGGCTGCAGAAAGACTCCGTCCGGACTCCTACGGGAGCCAGACTTCGCCCATGACTTCAATTGCAGGAAGACTCCGCCCGGACTCCTACGGGAGCCAGACCTCATCCCCGACTTCGGCTACAGAAAGACTCCGTCCGGACTCCAACGGGAGCCGGACTCCGCCCATGACTTCAATTGCAGGAAGACTCCACCCGGACTCCTACAGGAGCTGAACCTCGTCCCTGACTTCGGCTGCAGAAAGACTCCGTCCGGACTCCTACAGGAGCTGGACTCCACCCACGACTTCAATCACAGGTAGACCTCGTCCGGACTCCTACGGGAGCCGAACTTCGCCCCCAACTTCACTTGCAGGAAGACTTCGCCCGGACTCCTACGGGAGCCGGACCTCATCCCCGACTCCAGCTGCAGGCAAGCTCCGTCCGGACTCCTATGGGAGCCGGACTCCGCCCATGCTTTGTCCGGACTCCTACGGGAGCCAGACTCTGCCCACGCTTCGTCTGGACTCCTACGGTAGTCGGACTCCGCCCACGACTTCAATTGTAGGTAGACTTCGTTCGAACTCCCTCGAGAGCTGGACTTCATCCCCGACTTCGACTGCAGGAAGACTTTGTCTGGACTCCTACGGGAGTCGGACTTCGAGCTCCTGTTGCAAGCGACCCACTCCGAGTTACCGCTGCAAACGAACTACTTCAAGTTCCTACCACGAGCGGCGTTGGCTGAGACTCCTCGACAAATGAATCCCGTTCGTGCTTCTACGGAGATCGGACTCCAACCAAACTTCGACCAACAGGCCTGGGCCCCCTGGCAGGCCATAGTAACGGCCACAACTCTGCTCCACTTCCTGCGATGAATTCTGCATGACTCCATCACTCCCTGGCAGGCTGCAGTAACGGCCATGACTCTGCTCCACCTCCTGCGATAGATTCTGTGCGGCTCCACCATTTCCCACAACAGGCTCCACGCGGCAGGCCGTAGTAATGGCCGTGAATCTGCTCCACTCCCTGCGGTGGATGCTGCACGGCTCCACTACTCCTTGGCAAGTCGCGACAACAAATGCTGCTCCACTCTCTGCAACTGATTCCATGTGGCGAGCCATGGTGACAGCCACGACTCCACCCCATTACTCTTCATGATAAATTCCTCCTGGCTCTGTGCGGCCCACGATGAGGTGGTTACAAACAATCGCTATCAATCCGTTGCTTCCCCTGCCTATAAAAAGGGGACCCCAGATACGTTATTCTCTAAGCTCTCATTTCTTACCTAAAAACTCTACTAAAATTTTCATTTGAGCACTCCATTCTTGTTGAGGCAGAGAACTGACTTGAGCATCGGAGGATCTTGCCGGAGCAACCCCACCTCCGGTTTAGACTTCTTTTGCAGGTCCCGGTGGCGACCATGACTCCAGCTTCTCCGATGCAGGCAGATTTTTATACCAACAGGATTGGCGCTAGAGGAAGGGCCTGTGTCTTCGCAGTACCCTTGTTCTTAAAGGAGCGCTCAACGGGACCGCCTCCGATCATCTTTTCCGGCATCCTTTCCTTCTTCCTCCACTAGATCCTCGCCCAATGCCTCCCCGCAGAGCATCCACGCGATGATCCACGGCCTCCGCAGCCAGATCTCAGGCTTCGGTCTCACCTCCAGTTTCCCAGCCTTCTCCTCCTCCTCCGGCAATGGCTGTCGGCATGGGGCGGTCAGGCAATCGCCCCCGATGGATTTCGCCAACACCATCTCGGGAGAATCCCGACAGGGAGCAACCAACGTATTGGCCGTACTCCCCAAGCGACAAAAGATTGAGGAGCCCATAACTTTTACTGAAGAAGATGCTCAGGGAGTTCAATTCTCTTATAATGACGCGGTTGTAGTTTCCTTGAATATAACAAATTATGACGTCCGTCGCATTCTTGTCGACAATGAAAGTTCGGCCGACATTTTGTTCTACGATGCCTTCTCAAGAATGTCCACCCTTGACGACCATTTGGAGCCAATTAGCTCCCCTCTAGTAGGGTTTACCGACGATACTGTCCCGGTGGAGGGAATGATAACTTTGACTATAGCTATGGGTCGATATTCAAGACAATCCAGAGCTCTGGTGAATTTTCTGATGGTAAAGGCGCCGTCAGCCTACAACGCGATCCTCGGCCGACCTGGCCTCAACGCTCTCCGGGCCGTCGTGTCAACCTACCATTTGAAGTTAAAATTCTCTACCAACTAGAAGATCAGAGAGGTCAGGGGAGACCAAGCCCTGGCCAGACACTGCTACAACATAGCCTTACAAAGAAGTAACCAAATCGATCCCTGCCAATTGATGGGTTGGACACCCACGACGACCTCACTGAGGAGAGGGGTGGCCCAATCGAAGATCTGGTTCCGATCCCTTTGAATGACAGGAATGCGGAGCATGTGGTGAAGATCGGCTCCAACCAGGGGGAAGAGGTGCGGACGCATCTCATCGATTTTCTATGAAAGAATGCAGATATTTTCGCTTCGGTTCCAGCAGACATACCGGGGATTGACACGGAAGTCAAGGAGCACCGTCTGACCGTCGATCCAAAGCATCGACCGATGAAAGAAAAAATTCGAGGTCATGCACCAGAGAGGCAGAAAGCGATAGCCGAGGAAGTGGACAAACTCCTGAAAGCCGGATTCATTAGAGAAGTCAATTACTTTGATTGGATTTCCAATGTCGTCCTAGTCAAAAAGGCAAACAGCAAGTGGAGGATGTGTATAGACTTCAAAAATCTGAATAAAGCCTGCCCAAAGGACAGCTACCCTGTACCCAGAATTGATCAATTGGTGGATGCGACCTCGGGCCATGAGCTTCTCACCTTTATGGATGCATTCTTCGACTATAATCAATTCAGGATGGCACTGGAAGACGAAGAAAAGACTGCTTTCATTACTAACCGTGGCCTTTACTGTTACAGGGTCATGCCATTCGGCCTCAAAAATGCAGGTGCGACCTATCAACGGCTGGTAAACAAAATCTTCAAGGAGCAGATCGGCCGCAACATGGAGGTCTACGTGGATGACATGCTCGTGAAAAGCAAATCTTCCATGAACCACATCGCCGACCTTGAGGAGACCTTCGGCACCCTCCGAAAATATAAGATGAAGCTGAACTTGACTAAATATGCTTTCGGAGTGACCTCAGGAAGGTTCCTGGGCTTCATGGTATCGGGGCATGAAATTGAAGCCAATCCGGAGAAAATTTGCACCATCCAGGAGATGGCTGCCCCGAAGTCGATAAAGGAGGTTTAGCGCCTTACAGGGAGGGTAGCAACCCTAAATCACTTCATCGCGAGGTCGGTCGAATGGTGCCTACCCTTCTTCCAAACCCTCAAGCGGTCGAAGGATTTCTACTGGACCCCTGAGTGCCAACAGGCATTTGAAGAGCTGAAGAGCTACCTCGGCTCGCCTCCATTGTTGGCGAAGCCCGAACCTGGAGAGGAGCTATTTTTGTACCTGGCGATCTCCCCTATGGCTCTCGCAACAGTCCTCGTTAAGGAAGAGGCGAAAATTCAACGGTCGATCTACTACGTCAGTCGCGCATTGAGAGACGCCGAAATCAGGTATACTAAATTAGAGAAACTAACTTATGCCCTGTTGATTGCAGCCCGGAGGCTCCGACCCTACTTCTAAGGGCACACCGTAACATTACTCACTGACCAGCCGATCAAGGCTATTCTACACCGGGCAGATGCCTCCGGGAGGATGGCGAAATGGGCGATCGAGCTCACCAAATTTGACATCAACTATCGACCCAGACTGGCGGTAAAAGCTTAGATATTGGTAGATTTTATAGTAGAGTGCACAATCTTGGAGGAGGCCGAACTGAAACAAGGTGAAACGGACGACCTTGAGCCCCGACCGAACTACCCTGAAGAAGAAGCCGACCTCCCTGATTGCTTCTGGGCCCTCTACGTGGATGGGTCTTCCAACATGTCGGGTGTAGGTGCGGGCCTGATCTTGATCAGTCTGGAGGGAATTGTCGCGGAGTACACTCTGTGCTTTGAGTTCCCTGCAACAAATAATGGAGTTGAATATGAAGCTCTGATTGTAGGATTGAAGATTGCCAAAGAGTTGGGAGTAGATCAGCTCCAAGTTCACAGCGACTCCCAACTGGTAGTGGGACAAGTCAGCGAAAACTATGAAGCATGAGAGGACAGCATGGCTAAGTACTTGAAAAGGTAAAGGAGCTCGTCCCCACCTTCAGTAGCTTCAACATCAGGCAGATTCCAAGGATGAAAAATATCAGGGCTGATCTTCTCTCCAAGCTAGCTACGCTGGCTCCGGCCGAGTTGCCCAAGAGTGTTCTCTTCGAAGTTTTGAAGTGCCCGAGTATGGAAGAATCGCGGCCCGTGATGGAAATTGATCACGAGCCCAGTTGGATCGACCCACTGATGGCATATCTCAGGGACAGAGTTCTCCCTCACGATGTAAAAGAAGCTCAGAAGCTCAGAAATCAAGCCTCCCGGTACATCCTCTATGAAGACAAGTTGTACAAGAGATCATACTCTTTACCCCTTCTAAAATACCTCCGACCTTCGGAAGCTGAATACGCCTTGTGGGAGGTGCATGAAAGAATCTGCGAAAGCCATTTGGGGGCTAGATCTTTATCCCACAAGTTGCTCCACCAAGGATATTACTGGCCGACAATGCATCATGATTCGATTGAGTACGTCAGAAAGTGTGACCGATGTCAGAGATATGCCAACATCCAGAGACAGCCCATCACTGAGCTTACCCCCCTGAGTGCCCCATGGCCGTTTGCGCAATGGGGGATGGATATCCTTGGGCCCTTTCCCATGGCGTCGGGGCAGAGGAAATTTCTCCTGGTAGCGATCGACTACTTCACCAAGTGGGTCGAAGCCGAACCACTGGCGAAAATCACAGAAGCTAAAGTGCAAGATTTCGTCTGAAAGTCAATCGTTTGCAGGTTCGGCCTGCCAAGAACCCTAATCACTGATAATGGGCGGCAGTTCGTGGGAGCAAGATTCATCGAATTCTGTGAAGACCTAAACATCTCCCACAACTTCACATCCGTAGCCCATCCTCAGGCGAACGACGAAGCTATGGTGACCAACAGAACCCTACTGCAAGGGATCAAGACAAGGCTCGAAAAGGTGAAGGAAACTTGGGCAGATAAATTTTATCATGTGCTGTGGGCTTACCGAACTACCCAAAGACTGCCCACGGGGGAGACCCCCTTCGCTCTAGCCTTCAGAACGGAGGTCGTTATCCCAATTGAGCTTAAACTCCCATCGGCACGAGTCATGGCATTCAACGAACATCGCAATTCGCAAGGTCTTAAAGCCAACCTCGACTTACTGAAAGAAAAGTGAGAGGTAGCTTAAGTTTGGATGGCAGCCTACAGACAGAAAGTTGCCCGCTATTACAATTCCAGAGTCAAGAATAAAGTCTTTAGAGCAGGAGATCTAGTGCTTCGACGAGCCGCTGTCTCGCAACCTCAGGATCGAGGGAAGCTCGCCCCAAATTGGAAAGGCCCATACGAAGTCAAAGAAGTAGTCCGGCCCGGGACTTATTATCTCAAGGAGCTCAGAGGAGCAGACCTCCCACGACCATGGAGCTCAAAAAACTTGCGAGTGTATTACCGATAACTTTATTTTAAATAAAAGTTTCATATCTACATGTCTCCTCTCTTGGTGCGAGCCTATATTGACAGGACAGTCAAAACAAACCGTGCCGGGAGCAGGAGGAGAACTTTGTCTCGACAAAGTCGAAAGCCCGGTTCTCCTTAGACCGGATGGGGGGAGAGGCCAAACAGCACCCACATGTGCCCCCACAGTCATGTTAGGGACAGGAGGAGAACCTCACCCTAACATGAGCAAAGTCGAAGGCCCGGTTCTCCTTAGACCGGATGGGGGGAGAGGCCAAACAGCATCCACATGCGCCCCCACAGCCATGTTAGGGACAGGAGGAGAACCTTTCCCTAACATGAGCAAAGTCGAAGGCTCGATTCCTCTTAGACCGGATGGGGGGAGAGGCCAAACAGTGCCCACATACGCCCCGACAGCCATGTTAGGGACAGGAGGAGAACCTCGCCCTAACATGAGCAAAGTCGAAGGTCTGGTTCCTCTTAGACCGGATGGGGGGAGAGGCCCTGCAACGCCCACATGTGCCCCCACAGTCATGTTAGGGACAGGAGGAGAACCTCGCCCTAACATGAGCGAAGTCGAAGGCCCGGTTATACTCAGACCGGATGGGGGGAGAGGCCCGTGGCATCCATATGCGCCCCCATAGCCCTGTTAGCGACAAGAGGAGGACCTCGTCCTAACCTGAGCTAAAATCGACTATTGTCAGAAATAGGAGAAGAATCCTGTCCTAACGCCAGTCGAGATATGGTCGCTTAAGACCAGATAGGAAGAAGGAGACCTTCCCAGCGGCCCCTTCACGCTCCTGCGACCCCACCAAGAGCAGAGGAAAAACCCTCACTTGGAAAAAGAAAAGGAAAAAGGGGAGGGGAGTTAAGAAGGAAAGCGACGGACTGCATCCGCGATGAATGAGAAACAAATTGCATCAAAGATGCAAGGAACCTCGTCTCAGCAAGGATCGGAGTTCTTATCAAAATCCCCGACCTTCACGAAAGCCCTCAACACAAGCCCGAGATAGGACGACTTCCTCAGGGTGATGAGAAGCTCGGACCTCCAAGCTCGAGCTCTGAAAGAGGGCGTCAAACCCGAGCGGCCCCGGGCAAATTTGCGGCCATGGATGAAAGGGTGGGCCAATGCAATGGCAATCGGGTACCTTCGAACGGCGTCGACTTCAAGCAAGGCAAAAGTCGAAAGAAGCTCGGCAAGCGACAATCCAACACATGAGTAAAAGAGGTAGCAAAAAATTCCCTTCTCATGTTATTTATTAAATATGCATTACAGAGCCATTAAGGCTGAAGAAAAAGGATGATTGAAAAAGCAGGCCGACGCAACGACCAACGACCTCCGGACGACCTCGAAAAAAAAAAAAAAAAGAGAGAGAGAAAAAGAAAAAAAAGAGAGAATACAACAATAACAATGGTAAGTGAAAGAAGTTCGGCAGGCAGCAACTCGACGCAAAGCGCGGACGAAGTAACAAAATCTCCTTCTCATTCATGATTAACAAAGATGTACGTTACAAGACCCTGAGGGCCGAGAGAAAAAAAAATACATTACTATAAGGCCCAAAAGGAACATGTTGGAGACCACTTCAAGCTCCAAACTTCTCCTTCCGGTTCCGTTCATCTCGGCAGCATTTTTCAGTGCATGTGACAAATCCTTCAGCTCTCGCCCCCCATCTCGTTCCTCTCCATCATCGAAACCCCAGCCCTAGGGGGAAAAGGATAGGATAGAATTCAGGGGGCAGCGACGGCAACGGCAGTGGCGACGACGACTTGCATCAAGAAGAACTGGAGGTGAAGGCATGCACCACCATCGTGTGCTCCACGACAACCACCATCCTAGGTACTTCGGCAAGGTTGGCATGCGCTACTTCCACCGTCCCCGCAACAAGTTCTACTGCCCCACCATCGGTGCCGACCGCTTCGGGTCCCTCGGCCCCGACGACGTCAAGAATCCTGCCACAGCTTGTGACGATAACTCTGCCCCCTTGATCGGTGTCGCCCTGTTCAGCTACTCCAAAATTCTCGGACGGAACACCCTCACTAGTTGTCCCCGCTATTAAACCCCTGTTGTTGAAGAAATTTTCCCTCGAGCCCTCTTTGAGGCGATGGGAACCCTCAGTGACAGTTCGACAGTCGGAGAATTCGCAAGCTGCTGTTTTCCCCCTTCTACTCCTCTCGATCTGTGACATCCTCTCGAGGTTGGCCTCCGGGGTGGGAGCCCCAGTGGGAGAAACCCTCAGAGAGGCTCGGGGGGCTGAAGACGGTGGGGAGCCGGCGGGGATGGCGAAGACTGGTGCGAAGAGCGCTCAGAGTCGAAAAGGGCACCGATGGAGTGGTTGAGTGACTAAACTCTCAAGCAGAAGAAAGGTGTCGACCCTCAGGCGAAGTGAAGCCCCTGGAGGAAGGGCGGGGGCTTAAATAAGCGACGGGACCTAGCACAGTTATGGTGGCGGACATCCCTAAGTCCACCAGCACCCGCCATGTGTCCCACTTACCGTGACGTAGGGCCGGCTGTCGGTGGATCATTATGGTGAGGCACTTAGAATTACGCCTTGGTGGGAGTTTCGAAAGGACTCTTCAGATTGCCCTAATCAGAAAAAGGCTCCAGCACGCGCACATTAAATGATGGGATTTTCGAGGACGGTCGTGTGCAGAATTCAAGGAAACGACTTCGGCTGTGAAAATTTTTTGTACTTCCTTCGATCGAAACTCGAACTCGGAAGTAGGGGGGCTGGTGTTGGGTACAAAATACCCCAACAGCCGAAGTTCGCGCCAGGAGTGACCCTCCGGGGATTTTGCCAACTTTTGACCTTCGACGGCATCTCTCCGAACCTCTCTGGCGGCCGAGCCTCCCTAACATTCCCAAGTTTTGCCAACAGATCAACCCCCGCCAGCGTCGACCAGATTCTTCATGGCAGACGGGCTCCTACGGGAGCCGGACTTCACCGACTTTCACTTGCAGGTAGACCTCATCTGGACTCCTATGGGAGCTGGACTTCGCCCCCAACTTCACTTGCAGGAAGACTTCACCTGGACTCCTACGGGAGCCAGACCTCATCCCCGACTCCGGCTGTAGGCAGGCTCCGTTCAGACTCCTACGGGAGCCAGACTCCACCCATGACTTCAATTGTAGGAAGACTCCACCCGAACTCCTATGGGAGCCGGACCTCATCCCCGACTTCGGCTGCAGAAAGACTCCATCCGGACTCCTACGGGAGCCGGACTCCGCCCACGACTTCAATTACAGGAAGACTCCGCCCGAACTCCTACGGGAGCCGGACCTCATCCCCGACTTCGGCTATAGAAAGCCTCCGTCCAGACTCCTACGGGAGCCGGACTCCACCCACGACTTTAATTGCAGGAAGACTCCACTCGGACTCCTACGGGAGCCGGACCTCATCCCCGACTTCGGCTGCAGAAAGACTCCGTCCAAACTCCTGTGGGAGCCGGACTCCACCCATGACTTCAATCACAGGTATACCTCATCCGGACTCCTACGGGAGCCAGACTTCGCCCCCAACTTCACTTGCAGGAAGACTTTGCCCGGACTCCTACGGGAGCCGGATCTCGTCCCCGACTCCAACTGCAGGCAGGCTCCGTCCAGACTCCTACGAGAGCCAGACTCCGCCCACGCTTCGTCTGGACTCCTACGGGAGCCAGACTCCACCCACGACTTCAATTGCAGGTAGACTTCATCCGAACTCACTCGAGAGCCGGACTTCATCCCCGACTTTGACTGCAGGAAGACTTCGTTCGGACTCCTATGGGAGTCAGACTTCGAGCTCCTGTTGCAAGCGACCCACTCCGAGTTACCGCTGTAAACGAACTACTTCAAGTTCCTACCACGAGCGGCCTTGGCCGAGACTCCTTGACAAATGATTCCCGTCCGGGCTTCTACGGAGACCAGACTCCAACCGAACTTCGACCGACAGGCCTGGGCCCCCTGGCAGGCCATAGTAACGGCCACGACTCTGCTCCACTTCCTGCGACGGATTCCACACGGCTCCATCACTCCCTGGCAGGCCGCAGTAACGGCCACGACTCTGCTCCACCTCCTGCGATGGATTCTGCGTGGCTCCACCACTCCCCACAACAGGCTCTACGTGGCAGGCCACAGTAATGGCCGCGAATCTACTCCACTCCCTGCGGTGGATGCTGCGCGGCTCCACTACTCCCTGGCAAGTTGCGACAACGAACGCTGCTCCACTCCCCGCAACTGATTCCACGTGGCGAGCCATGGTGACAGCCACGACTCCACCCCATTACTCTTCATGATAAATTCCTCCTGGCCCCGTGCAGCCCACGACGAGGTGGTTACAAACAATCGCTATCAATCCGTTGCTCCCCCTGCCTATAAAAAGGGGACCCCAGATACGTTATTCTCTAAGCTCTCATTTCTTACCTAAAAACTCTGCTAAAATTTTCGTTCGAGCACTCCATTCTTGTTGAGGCAGAGAACTGACTTGAGCATCGGAGGGTCTTGCCGGAGCAACCCCACCTCCGGTTTAGACTTCCTTTGCAGGTCCCGACGGCGACCGCGACTCCCGTGACTCCAGCTTCTCCAATGCAGGCGGATTTTTGCACCAACACATCTCCTTAACCAAAATGATCATAGGACATCCTCGAGTTCAACTGTCAACTCTGATCAGGTTGTCCACATTGTATTTCAAAATATCAAATCCATCTGATGGATTACCCTGGCCAAGGTTTTGCTAAATTGAAATACAGCGACTTATTCTTCTCCAACTCTTGGAGTGGTCAATCCCATCTCGATCACACTCTAACTTCGCAAGTACTTGACTGTGCCCAGAAGCCTTCCATCCCTGAATTAGAAATTCAGTTAGTCCAGTACCAAAGCATAGTGAGTTGCTTGCAAGTCACTGAGGCGATCTCAGGTCTAAGGGACACTTATACCTATATCCCATCAGAGACATTCTCGACAGCAGAATACTCTGGAGTTGGTCACGTTCAATGATGATGTACCAGTACATCTCACCTGTATGCCATACCAGTGTCTCCACACTCTTTGGTTAAGAGGACAACCAACCCATATGGCCTACAGCGACCTATGCTCGATAGAAGCTGTCGTCCTTATTAACAGCCTATCATTTGGTCGTGAACTGTTTTAAGGACTAATCGATAAATCCTCTCTTTATCGAATCTAAATAGTCCTAAGGACTTCATTATAATAACGGAGTTCGTTAGAAGATGAAAGCTTATGATGAAAATACCAAATATATTTTATTTATTAACAAATCAATTACAATACTTGGTTGCTCAACCGTCAACAGCTTGACGATTGGCTTTTTGGGACACATTTCCCAACAAGATCAAGTGGCTGTAACATGCTTAGAGAAGCATCTGGATAAAGAGTTATCCATGCATCGATGTTTACTCATGTTACCAATAATTGTTAGGTGAGGTGCATAACATCGGTGGGACCGCAGTATCCATTAGAAATTTAGTTATCGCGTTAGGATTTTCGTTTCTCTACCCAGAGAGTATGGGAGATTTGATAAAATAATGAGAGTCTCTTTTTGCATCTAAAAATTTTTAGAGTAAATTATAAAATAAGTACAAATATCTAATTAGAATCTTTACTCTCTACTGTTTATTATGCTAGCTTCCAACCCTCTAGCTCAAATCTTAGATATCAACTGATTAACCGAAACCAATTACATAGACTAGCTCACAAATCTAAGAATTATTCTTAATTTTAAAAAATTAAGTAATATTCTCTACCAGATTATTTTAATGTTAACGACTTATCCAACCCATAGTCAACGAGCTATAGTTGATGAGTGGATAGACAATGCTAATAAAGATAGGTTCTATATGTTGAAGTCTATGTTAGATGAACTCCAATGTACGCATGAGCACATGTTCACTGCCAATGACACATTGATTCATCTACAATTATTATGAGATGATCGAAGCTGCATAGCACATCTGATGCATGATGGGCAGTCATTCTATGATCGTTATTTGATAATGATCGAGGACATTAAGGAGCCTGAAAGGTTCGACATGACCATGCACAAGAAATTACTTATGGATTTGATCCTACAATCTCTGATTAGTTTATATAGATAGTTTATGGTAAACTACCATATGAATGACCATTATGGCACTTCATCTGAATTGGTCAAAGTGTTGCTAATAAAGGAACCCTGAAAGAGTTCAGAGGTAAATACCTGGAGAGCCTAAAAAAATAAAGACATGCATAGAGTAGGCATGTCAAAATTGCTCAATACTATTCTTACAATTTTTTCTTCTTCTAGTTGAGTTTTAGACTCTAGTGATTTTATATAGAGTCGATGGGAAGATAGAGGGCTGAGGAAGTAACCCTTATATTGGCAAAAGGGCAAGAGTTGCTGCTATGGCCATGGATATCTGTCCTTTATGATTATCATTTGGATTTATTTCTTAGAGACGATCTCTATCATTTGCATGGTGATACATCTATGCACTTAATTGAGCAAGTAGTGAATGCCATTAGATCTGAGAGATCCAGAATTAAGATAAACCTAAAGTATATGTGGAACCTATGGCTAAGTGATATTGGAAGAAAAATGATTAACAAACTAGAAAATTATGGGCTTTTAAGCTCATTGATTGTTCAGTCATATCTAATTTGTACATCATCTTTGAGAAAATATGACCAAACTACTCTTGTGGGATAAGAGAAAAAAGACCACTGAGATACTTATCCTAGTACACATTTGATGCGTGTAGCCCATGTGATATGTTAACAAAAAAAGTTATCTCTACTTCATTGCCTTTACCGATGATCAGTCATGGTATGGATAAGTATATGAGATACAAATCTGAAATTTTTGAAAGGTTCAAATAATTCTGATGTAAAGTAGAGAAGTAAATCAAAAAATTTTTAAAGGTACTTTGATCGGATCGATAATGCAATTCCAATGAAAGAAAATTTTCAGTTATCTTATAAAATGGCATAGTTTCATATTAGACTATTCTTAATAAATCTCAGCTCAACAAGACAGAAAAAGTCATGGGACTATATGAGATATGGTCTGGTCCATAATGAACTTCACTGATTTATTTATATTTCTTTAGAGACATACTTTATTTCTATGAAATTGGATTCTCTTTAAACCTATTCATATCACACCGTATGAGATATGGCATGGTGAGAACTGAATCTTGATTATTTCAAGATCTAAAAATATCCAGCCTGTGTCAAAGATAGTAGGTGGATATATTAGAGGATAGATCTATAAAGCTCATCCTAAAAGAGTTTGGGATACTACTTTCTGAAAGGATTACAACGTAATTATGACCCGACATACTATCTTCTTGAAAAATTATTTAACTAAGATGAAGCAATAAGAGGAAAGATAAGCTCAAAGAGAGTATCTCTGAAGAGCAATGAGCTGTAGGACCTAAAGAACCTATTCTTGATAAGTCAGTGGACGTATATCCTTCTCCCACCTCATACACATAGTAGGATCTCCAATCCTCTCGAAAGGTACTTGGGTATACTTAATAGAGGATGTAGTGAAAGTCGTTTCTCATGGGAGATGGAAAATATAGAGATGATCTCAAAACCTACTATGAGGTGATGTTTGACATTGACTCCAAGAAAGAGATGTGAATTAGCTTTTCTGACTGGATATCTTTTGAAGATTTCTATATGGAGTAGCTTATGTGATAGGAGATCACAATGTTTGTGATAATCCTGGAGTTGGAATATTGATATGATCAAATTGTTTGATCAGAAAAGAAGAATTATGTGTTTCCAAAAGGGTCAATGGGAGTGTCCAATACTGACATTGGTTAATATATAGTTGTATATAGAATTCTCCATGAAAGACATAAAGCAAGCATCCTAAAGATCTATAGAGATAGATGTAATTGGATGCTTGTGTTTTCATAGATAAAGTACAAAGACTAGATGCTGAAAGGGTTAAGCATAGAAATCTCGAAGAGGGATCTGCTACCCTCTCAGGCATAGATATGTGCCATATAATGTACTTGAACTGATATAGTTAATACTGTGAATGTCACGGTAGATATCAGTTGTATCCAAACTGAGAGCGCTGGATTGCTGTAAAAATATTCTTAAGTTCTTGAGAAGAACTAAGAATTTATTCTTAATTTTGAAGAAAAATCAAAGCTAGGAGTGGAAGGATACACCAATTTAGTTTTATATCTGATGTTGATGATAGAATGTCTACATCATGGGGTGTATTCCTGTATTGATATCTTGAAAGGGTTCCAAATAATCGATCGATGGAAGTTGAGTACACTGTAGATGTATAGGATATATTCTGATTCTAATGTTAGTTACAGAATTGGATGTCAAACCATCAGACACCATTGCACTATACTGCAAAGATAATCGCACTATAGTCCTTGCTAAGGAGTCTAGGTCTCACCAGATATTCAAGCACATAGAGCAGCAGAGCACGCGACTACCTCAAGTAGAAATACATAAAAGTGCAGAGAGCAAACTTTAAATGAGATGTGGATGATCCACTAGTAAGTCACTTAGCTAGCCTAAGACTAAAGCCTGTCTTATGAAGATAGGGCTTGGTACATGACAGATTGACTTAGTGCAAGTGGAAGATTATTGGATGTATGCCCTAGAAGTTATCTTGACTGACGCATATCATATCTCTAGGACATAATTTTATACTTTATGGGTATTTATATTACCATTCATGCTAATGTGTCCATGAATCATCAAAAGAATTAATAAGATGATGACATATATTCTCAAAGAGTTGAGAATTTGAAACATATGTCATTAATGGTTAATTCTTAAATTACTCCTGGTCATAGGATTATTATGGAGATGATGATTGATCTGAATAGATCAGTATACGGATCGCTTCCTTTGGACAAATGGGTCTCGAGTCTGTGGTGTAGGGATACTGGAGCGAGAGTGCAGGTGGTTGTTAGAGAATAACTAGTACTTAGCGTGACCAACACGAGAAGTCACATAGATATCTACTCACTCGTTAGTGACTTCCTCAATGCTACAGTTGTATGACTGGTCCTTTGAGTTGTGGTGCTACAGCTGTTCACAGTGAAGCTGTGATAGTGCATAAATTTTGTCCATAGAAATGTTAATTTATAGATCAAATTATCTTTATTTTTTTAAAAATTAATACTTCTTCATATATTTTGTAGGAAAAAGATGCACCAACGTGAAGAGCCCGACCTACAGGCTTAAAACGATCAAATGGGATAAAAAATGAAGTTAAAATAAAATTAAAATCAAAGCCAAAAATTTATCATATCAATTCATAGATTGATGGTCCACCAAGTGTTGTGATCCAGGTGGTGTGCGCAAGGCCCAGGAGACCAAGGCTAAGGCCAAGGTCCATCATTCATGAGGGCTTCATGGAGGCTCTAAGGCTAGTTGGGCCCTAGGTTGAAAGGCTGTGGGCCTTTCGGGTTCTTGAGGTCTAGGTTATGTGGACCTCAAAGGACCAACTCTTTATGGGCCAGGTCTGGGCCCAGGATAGGTGAGATTAGGTCGAGTCATGGGTGTACATGGGCTTGGGTTAACCTAATCTCCCATAGAGTTGGTCAAGGGAGTTTTGGGTTTGGGTCACTTGACCCTGTGTTTATATATACATGCACTCTATAGGTTTGATTAAGCCAAGGAATACGAAAACTCTTTCTCCCAAGTCTCTCTCTCTCTTCTCCCTCTCTCTTCAGCTATTCTCCATGCCCCAAGAGCAAGAAACCCTAGGGTTTCTTGTCGCCAGGTCCATAGAAGGCAAGAAAAGCAGGGGAGGCGCTAGCCCTTTCCCCTTTGTGCCGCCAACCAGATTGCCTACCCCTCTCTTGCAGCCACCCACACATCAAGTCCAGGATTTGGAATCTCTTGCTATGAGGTTGGTACAAGTTTCTCTATGATCTGGAGTTGATTTGATCATAGGACACCCCAGAGTTCAATTGTCAACTCTGATCAGGTTGTCCACATTGTATTTCAAAATATCAAATCCATCTGATGGATTACCCTGGCCAAGGTTTTGCTAAATTGAAATACAGCGACTCATTCTTCTCCAACTCTTGGAGTGGTCAATCTCATCTCGATCACACTCTGACTTCGCAAGTACTTGACTGTGCCCAGAAGCCTTCCGTTCCTGAATTAGAAATTTAGTTAGTCCAGTACCAAAGCACAGTGAGTTGCTTGCAAGTCACTGAGACGATCTCAGGTCTAAGGGACACTTATACCTATATCCCATCAGAGACATTCTCGACAGTAGAATGCTCTGGAGTTGGTCACGTTCAATGACGATGTACCCTTACATCTCACCTGTATGCCATACCAGTATCTCCACACTCTTGGTTAAGAGGACAACCAACCCATATGGCCTACAGCGACCTATGCTCGATAGAAGCTGTCGTCCTTATTAACAGCCTATCATTTGGTCGTGAACAGTTTTAAGGACTAATCGATAAATCCTCTCGTTATCGAACTTAAATAGTCCTAAGGACTTCATCATAACAACGGAGTTCATTAGAAGATGAAAACTTATGATGAAAATGCCAAATATATTTTATTTATTAACAAATCAATTACAATACTTGGTTGCTCAACCGTCAACAGCTTGATGATTGGCTTTTGGGATACATTTCCCAACAACTCCCACTTGTCCTAAAGCCACTCGACATAGTATCTAATACCCATCTTCAACTTGTGATTGTCGAACTCCTTTATCGCAAGGGCTTTAGTGAATGGGTCGGTTAGGTTCTCCTTTCTGTCGATCTTCTGAAGGTCAACGTCACCTCGATCCATGATCTCCCAGACCAGGTGGAAGCGGCGCAAGATGTGCTTCGTCCGCTGATGCGCTTTGGGTTCCTTCGCCTGAGCTATGGCACCAGTGCTATCGCAGTAGAGCAGGACTAGACCATCGAGGGAGGGTGCTACTCTGAGCTCGTTGATGAATTTTCTCAGCCACACAGCTTCCTTCATGGCATCCAATGCTGCGATGTACTCTGCTTCACAAACAGAGTCCGCCACAGTATGCTGCTTGGAACTCTTCCAGTAGATGGCTCCATCATTCAGAGCAAAGATATAACCGACATGCTCCTGCTGTCATCGTGGTCAGATTAAAAGCTAGAGTCTGTGAACCCCACAAGTTTCAGATCTGACTCGCCATAAACCAACCATTGGTCCTTAGTATTTCTCAAATACTTAAGGATGGCTTTAACCACTTTTCAGTGATTTTCTTCAGAATCAGATTGGTATCTACTCACTACTCCTAGTGAGTATGCCACATCTGGTCTTGTACATATCATGGCATACATGATAGATCCCACAGATGAAGCATATGGGACTCTACTCATACGCTCTCTCTCTTCAGGAGTTGTCAGACAATCCTTCTTAGAGAGAGAAATTCCTTGGTCTATCGGTAGATAGCCCTTCTCGGAATTCTCCATGCTGAACCTCTTCAGCACAGTGTCTATGTACATAGACTGGGATAACCCAAACATCCTTTTAGATCTATCCCTATAGATCTTCATTCCTAGGATGTAGGATGCTTCACCCAAGTCCTTCATGGAGAACTGTGATGACAACCAAACTTTTATTCCCTGTAGTGCGGGGATGTCATTCTTGATTAAGAGAATGTCATCCACGCACAAGACAAGGAATACCACAACTGGACCATTTGCCCATTTATAGATGCAGGGCTCTTCTCCATTCTTAATGAAGCCATACGTTTTGATCACCTTATCAAAATGCATGTTCCAACTCCGAGAAGCTTGTTTCAGTCCATAAATGGATCTCTGAAGCTTGCACACCTTGGACTCATCTGTGGATGTAAACCCCTCAGGTTGTATCATATACACCTCTTCGGTCAGCTCTCCATTCAGGAAAGCTGTCTTTACATCCATCTGTCAGATCTCATAATTCAGATGGGTAGCTATTGCAAGCATTATCCGAATGGATTTGAGCATGTCACAGGAGAAAATATCTCGTTATAGTCAATACCATAATATTGACGATACCCCTTGACGACCAGACGGGCTTTATAGGTCTCCACCTTTCCGTCTGCGCCCCTCTTCCTTTTGAAGATCCATTTACACCTAATGGGTTTAACCCCTTCAGGTGGGTCAACCAATGTCCATACATCATTGACCTTCATGGACTCCATTTCGGATTTCATGGCTTCAAGCCATTTTTCGAAATTAGATCTCTGCATTGCATCCATATAGGTGATCGGATCCTCATTATTCTCATCAAGTTCGATGGGATCACCGTCCCGGACCAAGAAATCGTAGTATCTGTCCGGCTGACGCGGTACTCTATCGGATCGCCTTAATGGTGCAGGTACATTGAGCTTCGGATATGATCTAATCATATCAGACTCAGGTTCAGGTATTGGTGTCGGTCCTTCTACCTGTTGAACTTCATCAAGTTCAACCTTAGAGGCAACGGTTCCTTCACCAAGGAACTCATTTCTAAAAAGATTGCCTTAAGACTGACGAATACCTTTTGTTCATTAGCATGGTAGAAAAAATATCCTTTTGTCTCTTTGGGGTACCCTATGAATGAGCATTTGTCAGACATAGGTCCAAGTTTGTCTGTGACTAATCGTTTAACATAGGCCGGGCACC
The DNA here is from genome assembly GCF_000442705.2 of Elaeis guineensis. Classification (NCBI taxonomy): domain Eukaryota; kingdom Viridiplantae; phylum Streptophyta; class Magnoliopsida; order Arecales; family Arecaceae; genus Elaeis; species Elaeis guineensis. Next base: position 80,979,961 of record NC_026000.2, read on the forward strand.
CCCAGACCCTAAGGTGTGAAAGTGCTGGATTACGTCCCGTCCATATCTTATATGGAGTCTTAATTATAGACTTACTTGGAATCTTATTTAACAGATAACAGGCCGATTCGAGTGCATATCCCCAGAAGGATATCGGCAAGCTAGCAAAACCCATCATGGATCAGACCATGTCTAACAGAGTCTGATTCCTCCTTTCAGACACACCATTATGCTGTGGTGTTCCTGGAGGAGTCCATTGGGAGAGAATCTCATTCTCTCCTAGATATGTGAGAAACTCACTGGAAAGGTATTCTCCTCCTCGATTAGATCAAAGAGTTTTAATACTCTTCCCAGTTTATTTTTCTACTTCACTTCGAAATCATTTGAACATTTCAAATGAATCCGACTTATGTTTCATCAGATAGACATATCCATATCAAGATAGGTCATCCATGAAAGTTATAAAGTAGAAATATCCACCTCTAGCACTGGTGCTCATGGGCCTGCAAACATCAGTATGTACTAGGCCCAAGAGCTCAATAGCTCTCTCACCTTTTCTAGTAAAAGGTGACTTGGTCATTTTACCAAGAAGACAGGACTCACAGGTTGGAAGTGATTCACAATCACTGACTTCGAAGATTCCCTCTTGAGTCAACCTGTTTATTCTGTTCTTGTTTATATGACCTAGCTTCCAATGCCATAAGTAGATATCTGACACACTATCTGATCTAGGGTGCTTGCCAGTAGAATAGACTCTTATCAGGCTTGATCTTTTTGGTCTGGCTCTGCACTGATGTCCCAGCCTGAACTTGCACCTTCTTCACTTTCTTCTTCTTGTTCTTCTTCTTTTCTCAAAGGGTCGAGAACCAGAAGACAAACCTCCCACTGAGTTCACCGACTCCTTGTGAAGTTAGTGATCCTTCTCAAAGTTCTGAAGCAACCCCAGTAACCCATGGTAGTTTACTTCAGGCTTTGTCATTCTATAATGAGTGAGGAATGGAAGATAAGACTTGGGCAGCGAGTTCAGTATTGCATCTTTCCCAAGTTGCTCATGCAAGGGAAAGCCGAGCTTGCTCAATCGTTCCATCAGCTCGATCATGTACAATACATGATCAGTGATAGAGGCACCATCCCATATTTTGGCGTTGAAGATGGCACAACTAGTCTTGTGCCTCTCTACATCATCGGGTGTGCCAAAGGCATCCTCCAATACTTGAAGCATGTCCTTTGGCTGAGCCATCTCGAATCTACGACTGAACTCGTCACTCATAACAGCCAGCATGATACAGCGCACCATGATCCGGTTACTGAGCCACTTTTGGTAATTATCTCTGACTGTTCCACGTTCATTGATAGCTGGCTCCTCAGGTGCAGGATCCATTATCACATATAGGATCCGTTCATGCTCCAGGACTATCTTCAACTTTCGGTACCAGCTATCGAAGTTGGGTCCCACCAACTTATCATTGTCCAACAATGATCAGAGTGATAGGAAAGTGGCCATATTTGCATAAAGGAGAACCATAACCTAATTAGTAATTGATTCATTAAACCTAAAGATTTGAACTTTAATCAAAAGGTTTCTCCCACTATTTTATTCGAATTGGTAGCCTCTACCTCCAATTCAAGGAATTACCCTAATTTCTTAGTGGGTACTAGAATCCACTTAGACTGCACACAAGCCCCACTTTGGTTGGCCAACCCATGTACATCTAAGGGTAGGTTCATAACCAATTGTTTCTCTAAACAATTTCTAGTAATTTTAATTTTGCGTCAGAAACCTAATCAGTAGGCTTTAGCCTCCACTGTAAGGATCCGGTTAGGTCCAACCATTAACATGATCATACTTGGTGTATCTAACCAACGAATGATTAAGTCCAACTTTGGTTGGCTCACCTAACCACCATTAGAGAAACACTTCCAAGTCGTCATATGATGAATGATAATTCCATTAGTCAACAAGCACCAGGCCTTTGGGTCTGCAATGATTATTGAGTTAATGGACTCATTATCAAACACCTTAATGGGAGGCTATGACTCAGTTATCTCCATAACTTTATCATTTTAAGGACCTAATAATTTTAGAGGATTTAAATAATATAGAGGATGAGGTCAGATGAACCAGCTTATCATGATCCTCCCACTGGCTTCACCAAGTCAGCTTAAGGGAGATCATTAAAAGGGCTGGTCTAAGAGCACCTAAATCAGTCACACTGATTTACCTAGCTGACATGGGTCAGCTCAAATAGTCAAGTGATCCGATCAAAACATAATTTCACCAAGAGGCTAGGTAAGTTCGATCAGTGGGAGGGTCTGTCAAAGCTTGCCTTAGACACCATCAGAAATGGCCAAGTAAGCGGGCTCCCAATTAAAAACCACCAGTCTGGTTTATCTTAGACACCAACTGGTTTAATTAGTTTCGATTAGATCAAGCTAACAGTTCATGCTAGACCGCTTAGCCAAGAATCAAGTCCATTTGGTTCTCGTTAAAGACATGGACTTGACCAACTACAACTATTGTAATTGATCTAGAGAATTCTTGACCTAATCTAAGACAATAATTGATTAGATTTAGTCAATTCTCTAATTAAGTCCATCTTTAATCTAACCATAGGTCTAACCCAATTAATGGACCTAATTCCCACTAACCCATTAACCCAATGTGTTATGATTTGTGTCTTAGGTTCTTCAATTCATAATCCTAGAACCTAATCAAACAACTTCTTAATTCTTAATTAAGTTTTGGGCTGAGGGTTGGGTTCGTCTTTTCAAAAAAAAAATTTTCATATTTGTAAAATAATTTTACAATATGATTCTACCAACCATATTGCATGTTTGATTCATAATCAAGATATAAGTGAAATAAACATGAAACTACTTTAGATCTAATCTAAACAGGTTCATATAATTGAAACAATTTTAACTTTAAATAATTTCTTTGCACAAAAATTATTAACAAAGAGATTTTATTTCAGATTTAAATATCTTTTAAATCTAATAAATCATAAATTTAATCTAGATCATATCTAACAAATTTATGATTAAAGATAGATCTACACAAACTAGGATAACCTTTGCACTGTAAGGGGTAAACCTTACAGCAGGACAACCTTGCAGTTTGTGATTGATCTAAAATTTTAATTTTAGATTTAATAATCAAATTATAAATTAGATTTAATCTAAGAAATAATCAAAGCATGTATAAATAATCATGTAATAAAGAACCTAGGCTCTGATACCAATTGATGGAACCAGATCTAGGGTTTCAAGGTTAGATCTTGAAACTTTTTCAAGATCATACAGCGGAAGACTAAAATAAATCAAAATTTATTTTTTAAAATCAGAGAATTCTTAGATCTAAGATCTTATTACATGATTATTACATAGCATGAACTACATGTTGATCATATCAATATGTTTCTATACTACATCTAATGTATGTATTAAACAATAGATCAGATCTATTACCTTGCAAGTTAGATATTCTAACCTCGCTGATCCAGGCTTGAGGATGATATTGTAAGCCGCACATGCTTCCGGCCTCTAGGAGTCATCCACATGAGCCCACGAATCTCAATCAGAAGTCCTGCTTCAGAAAATCAGCACAGTATGCTAGTACTGTGCTGATCCTTCTTTGATGGTTGATCAGGTGCCTTCTTCTTCTTGATTTGGACTCTTCCAAAGATGGAAAGTAGAAGGAGGAGTTTCAGATCTGAGACACTCTCAGGAAACTCAAGATGGAGGGAGGAAAGATATGAAAACAAATAACCCTAGAAGAAGACCCTCTTCTTCTTCTCGTTTTTCTCTCTAGACACCCTAACTTGTGTCTATTATATCTCCACGACCCAAAGGTCTTTCTCTCTAATTTTTGGATGGCCCAAAGGTCTCTCAAATTCTATCTTTTTCAAAAATTTTATGAAGAAACACATTTTATATAGAGAGATATGATAGAGTCCTTGTCTAGGTCAGATACCTAGTCAAGGCTTATCCAAACATAGCAAGATAAGGGGTGCCCAACTCTTGAGCACCTCCTCCTTATTTTCATACATGGATCACTAGAAAAGGGTGCATAATATGTACCCTAAAATTCATAAAAATTCTAAAAAAATTTGGTTAAATTTGGTGCAAAATTGAAAGAGTTTTGGATTTCTAAAACTCTATCTCATAGAATTCAAAATCCAAACTTATTCCTCTTTGATTTGATCCAAACCACCTTCCATGTAAGAAAGAAGAGAGGAAACCTTTTGTGAACGTGGGAGAGACCTGGGAGAGGACTTTTATTGCACAAAATAAGAGGAGATTGGCATTGAATGAGAGAGAGGGCGTGGGGAAGGCTTATGTGGCGCAAGGTGGAATCCTAGTCTTACTAGGATTCTATCTTATGACTTGTTTTAATTTGGTTTCTCAAACCAAATCAAACCAAAATTAGATCAACCTAATTAAAATAGATTTTAACCCAATTAAATATCTAATTTAATTAGATTAAATTAGATTTAAATCTGATTTAATTTTCTAATCAAATTAGAAATTAGATTGACCCAAGTCCTAGTTGAACTAGGACTAGTTTTTCCTTGCACTTGGCTTATCCAATAAACCAATTGGACTTGATCCAATAAGCCCAAACTAAATCTAATTAAATTATATTTAATTAGACTTAATCTCAATCCATTGGCTTAATCAAATTAAGCCAATTAGCAATCGAATTGTTAATCGATCCTCCTGCAATACTTGCACTGGGTTAAATGTCAATCGTATTGATCATTTAACCCTAGAACGATTCTTAATCATTGATCAACCATCCGATCAGATCATGAACTCTAATGTGTGTGACCTCATAGGTCCGAACGTAAGCCAGTAGCACAGAAATAAATTTCTGTACCAATCGAAGTGACCATCTAGCAATGGTACCCGATGATCGGATAGGTCGAATGTGTAGAACAACATCCTTAGAACCCATGCGGATATAGTTTTCATATAATTCATCCCCTTGACCAAAATGATCATAGGACACCCCAGAGTTTAACTGTCAACTCTGATCAGGTTGTCCACATTGTATTTCAAAATATCAAATCCATCTGATGGATTACCCTGGCCAAGGTTTTGCTAAATTGAAATACAGCGACTCATTCTTCTCGAACTCTTGGAGTGGTCAATCCCATCTCGATCACACTTTGACTTTGCAAGTACTTGACTGTGCCCAGAAGCCTTCCATTCTGAATTAGAAATTCAGTTAGTCCAGTACCAAAGCACAGTGAGTTGCTTGCAAGTCACTGAGACATCTCAGGTCTAAGGGACACTTATACCTATATCCCATCAGAGACATTCTCGATAGTAGAATACTCTAGAGTTGGTCACGTTCAATGATGATGTACCCTTACATCTCACCTGTATGCCATACCAGTGTGTTCACACTCCTTGGTTAAGAGGACAACCAACCCATATGGCCTACAGCGACCTATGCTCGATAGAAGCTATCGTCCTTATTAACAGCCTATCATTTGATCGTAAACAGTTTTAAGGACTAATCGATAAATCCTCTCTTTATCGAACTTAAATAGTCCTAAGGACTTCATCATAACAATGGAGTTCATTAGAAGATGAAAACTTATGATGAAAATGCCAAATATATTTTATTTGTTAACAAATCAATTATAATACTTGGTTGCTCAACCGTCAATAGCTTGATGATTGGCTTTTGGGACACATTTCCCAATAGTCTTCACCAAGTTCAAGATCTGGAGAGCTGAGGTGGAGAAGGAGTAGGGGAGGAGCGTGAAGTGTCAGAGGTCAGACAATGGCGGGAAGTACACTAGTAGAGAGTTTTAGGACTACTGTAAGGAGTGTGGGATCAGGAGACACTTCTCAGTTAAGAAAACTCCACAGCAGAATGGGGTGGCCGAGAGGATGAATAGAACACTTCTGAAAGAGGCACGATGCATGAGGCTGCAGGCAGGGCTTCCAAAGGTGTTCTGGGTTGACACAGTTGACGCAGCGGGTTACTTGGTCAATCGATCACCTCACACCAGGTTGGATGGCAGGCTTTCAAAGGAGGTGTGGTCTGGGAAGATAGTTGGGCTGGGCCATCTACGAGTATTTGGGTGCACGGCCTATGTGCACATTGGAGCTGGTGAGCGGAGCAAGCTAGATGCCAGATCACGCAAGACATGTTTCTAGGCTATCCACAAAGAGTTAAGGGATACAGGCTATGGGATCCCTTAAAAAAGGAGGTCATCATTAGTCGGGATGTGACTTTTGATGAGGAGTCAGTCCTATGGAGGCGAGCAGGCATGGAGGAGCAGTAGGAGCAAAAGGAGGTCCAGCAGGTGCTGCTGGACAGCTTACCTCTTTGATTTTACCTCTTGCAGGTACTACGGGAGGATATGACATTCAGGTGGAGAACCTACCTAAGGTGTCTCCACAGGTGGAGAGGACTCGGATGGATGATCGAGGCAAAGAGATCCAGCAGGAGCGAGCTGGATCGAGGACTGATATCGGTGTTGCCCTACACAAGCCCAAGAGGACCATCAGGCAACTGGACCGATATGGCTTCGAGTAGATGCTGTCATATACCCTGGTGACAGTGAATGGAGACCCGTATACATATCAGGAGGCTATTGAGAGCCAGGACAAAGAGCAGTGGGTCCAGACGATGTCCGAAGAGATGCAGTCTCTTCACCAGAATCAGACGTGGCGATTGGTGCAGTTGCCATAGGGGAAGAGGCCCATTGGCTGCAAATGGATCTACAGTTACAAGGAAGGGCCTTTAGAGCAGGGAGGTATCAGATTCAAGGCGAGGTTATTGGCTAAGGGATACTCCCAGAAGGAAGGCATCGACTTTAGTGAGGTCTTCTCTCCCATCGTCAGACATACTTCCATCAGAGTGTTGCTGAGCATTGTAGCAGCTCAGGATTTAGAGCTGGAGCAGATGGATGTCAAGATGGCGTTCCTCCATGGGCATTTGGAGGAGAGAATTTACATGGTGTAGCCACCCAGTTTCAGGGATCCAGGATCAGAGGGAAAGATTTGTTTGTTGCAGAAGTCGCTGTACGAGCTGAAGCAGTCACCGAGGTAATGGTACAAGTGGTTCGACTCCTATGTGCACAGCATTGGACTTTCCAGGTGCGAGTTTGATCCCTGTGTTTATGTTCAGTCTCTTAAGGATGGTTCTAGGGTGTTCCTACTCCTGTATGTAGATGACATGCTTATAGCATGCAAGAGTAGGAAGGTTGTGCAGGATCTGAAGGCATCCTTATCTCGGGAGTTTGAGATGAAGGATTTGGACCTTGCAAGGAAGATCCTAGGCATGGAGATTTTTAGAGACCGAGCCCGGAGGGTGCTGCATCTATCTCAAGGGGGCTACATATAAAAGGTCTTAGAGAGGTTCGGGATGAAGGGAGCAAAGCTGGCAGAGCTGCCACTTGCTGGTCACTTCAGACTCTCGAAGACCATGGCGCCACAGACTAAGGTGGAGGCTCAGGAGATGGAGACGGTTCCTTATGCTTCAGGAGTTGGGAGCTTGATGTATGCGATGGTCTGTTGTAGGCCAGACATCGCTCATGCAGTGAGTCAGGTTAGTAGGTTCATGGCACAACCTGGCAGGGAGCACTGGAGAGCTCTGAAGTGGATATTCAGATACCTGACGGGTTCAGTTGGAGTTGGCATCTGCTACGGACAGCGAAGAGGTGCAGTGGGATACTCTGACATGTCCAGGGAGGCTCAGGGGCTGATTGGCGGTTATGTAGATGCAGACTTCAGTGGAGATGTTGATACCCGGAGGTTTACGACAGGCTTCTTCTTTAGCCTGTATGAAGGTCTTATTTCTTGGAGATCGAGTCTGCAGCCTATCACGGCCCTATCCACTACAGAGGTGGAGTACATCGGGCTGACAAAAGCAGCTAAGGGGGCAATTTGGCTGAAAGATTTGTTGATGGAGATGGGCCTTACTCAGGAGGCCATTAGAGTGCACTGTGACAGCCAGAGTGCACTTCTATTAGCACAGAACTCAGTCTATCATGCAAGGATAAAGCACATCGACATTCGGTATCATCGGATCAGGGAGCTTGTGGAGGATGGCGAGGTGGAGCTGGTAAAGGTACACACCAAGGAGAACCCAGCTGATGCACTTATGAAGGTACTTCCACAAGACAGCTTTCAGAGATGTGTTGAGCTGATTCGACTGATGGACAGAGTGGAGCTGGTTGAGGCCTTGGGATACCAAGGTGGAGATTGTTGTGATCCAGGTGGTGTGCCCAAGGCTCAGGGGACCAAGGCTAAGGTCAAGGTCCATCATTCATAAGGGCTTCTTGGAGGCTCTAGGGCTAGTTGGGCCCTAGGTTGAAAGGCTGTGGGCCTTTCGGGTTCTTGAGGTCTAGGTTATGTGGGCCTCAAGGGACCAACTCTTTATGGGCCAGGTCTGGGCCCAGGATAGGTGAGATTAAGTCGAGTCATGGGTGTACATGGGCTTGGACCACCCCCGGGCATCTTTTTCGGTGTCCTCTCCTCCTCCCTCCACTTGGTCCTCGCCCGATGCCTTCTCGTGAAGCATCCACACTGCGACCCACGGCCTCCGCGACCAGATCTCAGGCTCTGACCTCGCCTCCAGTTTCTCAGGCCCCGCATCCTCTGACAACGATAGCCGGCATGGAGCGATCGGACAATCGACCTCCGACGGATTTCGCCAACACCATCTCGGGAGGATCCCGGCAGGAAGCAACCAACGTACTGGCCGTACCCTCCAAGCGGCAAAAAATTGAAAAGCCCATAACCTTTACTGAAGAAGATGCTCAGGGAGTCCAATTCCCTCATAACGATGCGGTTGTGGTTTCCTTGAATATAGCAAATTACGACGTCCGCCGCATTCTTGTCGACAATGAAAGTTCAGCCGACATCTTGTTCTACGATGTCTTTTCAAGAATGTCCATCTTTGACGGCCATTTGAGACCGATTACCTCCCCTCTAGTAGGGTTTACCGGCGATGCTGTCCCGATGGAGGGAATGGTGACTTTGACTGTAGCTGCGGGTCGATATCCAAGATAATCCAGGGCTCTGGTGAATTTCCTGGTGGTGAAGGCGCCATCAGCCTACAACGCAATCCTCGGCCGACCTGGCCTCAATGCTCTCCGAGCTGTCGTGTCAACCTACCATTTGAAGTTGAAATTCCCTACCAACCAGGGGATCGGAGAGGTTAGAGGAGACCAAGCCCTGGCCAGACACTGCTACAACATAGCCTTGCAAAGAAGAGACCAATCCGACCCCTGTCCAGTTGATGGGCTGGATGCTCGCGACGACCTCACTGAAGAGAGGGGCGGCCCAATCGAGGATCTGGTACCTATCCCTTTGAACGACAGGAATGTTGAGCATGTGGCGATGATCGGCTCCAACCTGGGGGAAGAGGTGCGGATGTGTCTCATCGATTTTCTACGAAAGAATGCGGACGTCTTCGCTTGGGTTCCGACGGACATGCCGGGGATCGACACGAAAGTCATGGAGCACCGACTAGCCGTCGATCTAAAGCATCGACCGATGAAAGAAAAAAATCCGAGGTCATGCACCAAAGAGGCAAAAGATGATAGCCAAGGAAGTGGACAAACTCCTGAAAGCCGGATTCATTAGAGAAGTCAATTATCCTGATTGGATTTCCAACGTTGTCCTAGTCAAAAAGGTAAACGACAAGTGGAGGATGTGCATAGACTTCAAAAAGCTGAATAAAGCCTGTCCAAAGGATAGCTACCCCCTTCCCAGAATCGATCAACTGGTGGATGCGACCTCGGGCCATGAGCTCCTCACCTTCATGGATGCATTCTTCGGCTATAATCAAATCAAGATGGCGTCGGAAGACGAAGAAAAGACTGCTTTCATTACTAACCGTGGCCTTTACTGTTACAGGATCATGCCTTTCGGCCTCAAAAATGCAGGTGCAACCTACCAGCAGTTGGTGAACAAAATCTTCAAGGAGCAGATCGGCCGCAACATGAAGGTCTACATGGACGACATGCTCGTAAAGAGCAAATCTTTCATGAACCACGTTGCCGATCTCGAAGAGACCTTCGATGCCCTCCGAAAATATAAAATGAAGCGTAACCCGACTAAATGCACTTTTGAAGTGACCTCAGGAAAGTTCCTGGGCTTCATGGTATCGGGGCACGGGATTGAGGCCAATCCAAAAAAAAATCACGCCATCCAGGAGATGGCCGTCCCAAAGTCGATAAAAGAGGTTCAGCGCCTTACAGGGAGGGTAGCAGCCCTGAATCGCTTCGTCGCAAGGTCGGCCGAACGGTGCTTACCCTTCTTCCAAACTCTCAAGCAGCCAAAGAACTTTTGTTGGACCCCTGAGTGCCAACAGACATTCGAAGAACTAAGAAACTACCTCGGCTCACCTTTGCTGTTGGCGAAGCCAGAGCCTGGAGAGGAACTGTTTTTATACCTGGCGGTCTCTCCCATGGCTCTCGCGGCAGTCCTTGTCAAAGAAGAAGCAAAAGTCCAACGGCCAATCTACTACGTCAGTCACGCATTGAGAAATATCGAGACCAGGTATACTAAATTAGAAAAATTGACTTACGCCCTGTTGATTGCAGCCCGGAGGCTCCGACCCTACTTTCAAGGGCACACCATAACGCTACTCACCGACCAACCGATCAAGGCGATTCTACACCAGGCGGATGCCTTCAGGAGGATGGCAAAATGGGCGATCGAGCTCATAGAATTTGACATCAACTATCGACCCAGGCCAGCAGTGAAGGCCCAGATATTGGCAGATTTCATAGTGGAGTGTACTATCCCAGAGGAGGCCGAACCTGAACAAGGCAAAATTGACAGCTTGGAGTCCCGACCGAACTCCCCCAAAGAAGAAGCAGATCCCTCTGATTGCTTTTGGGCCCTCTATGTGGATGGGTCTTCCAACATGTCAGGCACAGGTGCGGGCCTGATCTTGATCAGTCTAGAGAGAATCATCGTGGAGTATGCTCTGCGCTTCGAGTTCCCCGCAACAAACAACGGAGCAGAATATGAAGCTCTGATCGCAGGACTGAGGATCGCCAAAGAGCTGGGAATAGATTGGCTCCAGGTCCACAGAGACTCTCAACTAGTAGTGGGATAAGTCAACAGAAACTACGAAGCGCGGGAGGACAGCATGGCTAAATATCTTGAAAAGGTAAAGGAGCTCGTCCCCGTCTTCAGCAGTTTCGACATCAGGCAGATTCCAAGGTTGAAAAATACCAGGGCCGACCTTCTCTCCAAGCTGGCAACGCTGGCTCCAGCCGAATTACCCAAGGGTGTTCTCTTCGAAGTGCTCAAGTGCCCGAGTACGGAAGAATCACGGTCCGTGTTGGAAATTGACCGCGAGCCCAGCTGGATCGACCCACTGATAACATATCTCAGAGATGGGGTCCTCCCCCAGGATGCGAAAGAAGCTCGGAAGCTCCAGAATCAAGCCTTCCGATACATCCTTTATGAGGGCAAGTTGTACAAGAGATCATACTCTTTGCCCCTTTTGAAATATCTCTGGCCTTCGGAAGCTGACTACGCCTTGTGGGAGGTGCATGAAGGAATCTGCAGAAGCCATCTGGGGGCTAGATCTCTATCCCACAAGTTGCTCCACCAAGGATATTACTGGCCGATGATGCATCGTGACTCGATTGAATACGTCAGAAAGTGTGATCGATGCCAGAGATATGCCAACATCCAGAGACAACCCGCCACCGAGCTTACACCCTTGAGTGCCCCATGGCCTTTTGCGCAATGGGGGATGGACATCCTTGGACCCTTTCCTGTGGCATCGGGGTAGAGAAAGTTCCTCCTGATAGTGATTGACTACTTCACCAAGTGGGTTGAAGCCGAACCACTGGGAAAAATCACAGAAGCAAAAGTGCAAGATTTCATCTGGAAGTCAATTGTATGCAGGTTCGGTCTGCCGAGGACCCTAATCACTGATAATGGGCGGCAATTCGCGGGAGCAAGATTCGCTGAATTCTATGAAGATCTAAACATCTCCCACAACTTCACATCAGTAGCCCATCCTTAGGCGAATGGCGAAGCTGAAGTGACCAATAGAACCCTGCTGCAGGGGATCAAGACAAGGCTTGAAAAGGCGAAGGAGACTTGGGCAGACGAACTTTATCATGTGTTGTGGGCGTATCCAACTACCCAAAGACTGCCCACAGGGGAGACCCCCTTTGCTTTAGCCTTCGAAACGGAGGCCGTCATCCCAATTGAGCTTAAACTCTCATCGGCACGAGTCGTGGCATTCAACGAACATTAAAATTCGCAAGGTCTTAAAGCCAACCTTGACTTGCTGGAAGAAAAGTGAGAGGTAGCTCAAGTTCGGATGGCAGCCTACCGACAGAAAGTCACCGCTATTACAATTTCTGGGTCAAGAATAAAGCCTTTAGAGCAGGAGATCTAGTGCTTCAATGAGCCGCTATCTCGCAACCTCAGGATCGAGGGAAGCTCGCCCCAAACTGGGAAGGCCCGTATGAGGTCAAAGAAGTAGTCTGGCCCGAAACTTATTACCTCAAGGAGCTGGAGGAGCAAACCTCCCGCGACCATGGAGCTCGAAAAACTTACGAATGTATTACCGATAACTCTATTTTAAATAAAAGTTGCATATCTACATATCTCCCCTCTTGGCACTAGCTTATGTCGACAGGGCAGTCAAAACAAACTGTGTCGAAAGTAGGAGGGAAACTTCATCTCGACAAAGTCGAAGGTCCGGTTCTCTTTAAACTGGGTGGGGGGAGAGGCCCTGCAACGCCCATATGCACCCCCACAGCCCTGTTAGGGACAGGAGGAGAACCTCGCCATAACTTGAGCAAAGTCGAAGGCTTGATTCTCTTTAGACCGGATGGGGGGAGAGGCCCTGCAACGCCCATATGCGCCCCCACAGCCCTGTTAGGGATAGGAAGAGAACCTCATCCTAACTTGAGCAAAGTCGAAGGCCCGGTTCTCTTTAGACCGGATGGGGGGAGAGGCCCTGCAATGCCTATATGCGCCCCCACAGCCCTGTTAGGGACAGGAGGAGAACCTCGCCCTAACTTGAGCAAAGTCGAAGGTCCGGTTCTCTTTAGATCGGATGGGGGGAGAGGCCCTGCAATGCCCATATGCACCCCCACAGCCCTGTTAGGGACAGGAGGAGAACCTCGCCCTAACTTGAACAAAGTCGAAGGCCCGGTTCTCTTTAGACCGGATGGGGGGAGAGGCCCTGCAACGCCCATATGCACCCCCACAGCCCTGTTAAGGACAGGAGGAGAACCTCGCCCTAACTTGAGCAAAGTCAAAAGCCTGGTTACACCTAGATCAGATGGGGGGAAGGGCCCAGCAACGCCCATATGTGCCCCTGCAGCCGCGTTAGAGATAGGTGGAGAACCTCATCCTAACCAGAGCTGAAACCTGTTACGACAGAAATAGGGGAAGAACCTCGCCTCGACATCAATTAAGGTCTGGTAATTCAAGACCAGATGAGAAAAAGGAAGACCTTCCCAGTGGCCCCTTCACAATAAGGCTCAGTCCTGACTCCTACAGGAGCCGACTTCGTCCTCGACTTCGACTGCTGGTAAGCTCCATCCGGACTCCTACAGGAGCCAGATTTCGCCTCTGACTTCAATTTCAGGTAGACTCCGTCCGGACTCCCACGGGAGCCAGACTTCGCCCTGACTTCACCTACGGGAGTCGGACTCCCGTGGCCCCACCAAGAGTGGAGGAAAAATCCCACTCGAAAAAGAAAAAGGGGGGAGGGGTTAAGAAGGAAAGCGATGGACTACGTCAATGACGAATGAAAAACAAACAACGTCAAAGATGCAAAGAACCCCATCTCAGCAAGGATTGGGGTTCTTATCAAGAACCCCAGCTCTCAAGGAAGCTCTCAACGCAAGCCCGAGATGAGACGACTTCCTCAGGGTGACGGAAGCTCAGACCTCCGAGCCCGAGCCCTGATGGGGGGCACCAAACCCGAGCAGCCTCAGACAAATCTGTGGCCACGGACGAAAAGGATGGATCGATACGATGGCAATCAGGTACCTCCAAACAATGCAAAGGCCGAAAAGAAGCTCGACAAGCAATAATTCAACACATGAGTAAAACAGGTAGCAAAAAATTCTCTTTTCATATTATTCATCAAATATACATTATAGAGCCATTAAGGTTGAGGAAGAAGGATAACTGAAAGGCGAGCTGACGTGACAACTACCGGTAACCTACGAACGACGTCAAAAAAAAAAAAAAAAAAGAAGAGGAGAAAAAGAAGAAAAGAAGAGAAATAGAGAGAAGGAAATACAACAATAACAATGGTAAAGGAAAGAAGTTCGGCAGACAATAATTCGACGTAAAGTGCGGATGAAGTAACAAAATCTCCTTCCCATTTTTTGATTAACAAGATGTACGTTACAAGACCCGGAGGGCCAGAAAAAGAAAATATTATTACAAGACTCGAAAGGGATACACCGGAGGCCACTTCAAGCTGTAGACTTCTCTTCCCGGTTCTATCCTTCCCAGCAGCATTTTCCAGTACGTATGATAAGCCTCTCAGCTCTCGCCCCCTGCCTCATTCTGCTCCATCTCCAAAATCCCAACCCTAGGGGGAAAAGGATGGGATAGAATTCAAGGAGCAGCAAAGGCAACGGCAGTGGCGACGATGACCTGTTTCAAGAAGAACGGAGTTACCTCGGAGGCAGCGATGGCGCTGGAGATATGCGCCACCACCGTGTGCTCCACGACAACCACCATCCTAGGTGTTCCAGCAAGGTCGGCATGCGCTACTTCCACCGTCCCCGCAACAAGTTCTACTGCCCCACCATCGGTGCTGACCGCTTCTGGTCCCTCAGCCTCGACGATATCAAGGATCCCGCCACAGCTTGTGACGAAAGCTCTGCCCCCTTGACCAGTGTCGCCCCATTCAGCTACTCCAAAATTCTCAGGCGGAATGCCTTCACCGGTTGTCCCCGTTATTAAACCCCTATTGTTGAAGGAATTCTCCCTCGAGCCCCCTTTAAGGCGACGGGAACCCTCATTGGCAGTTTGACAACTGGAGAACTCGCAGACTGCTGTTCTCCTCCTCGCACTCTTCCTAGTCTGTGGCATCCTCTTGAGATTGGCCTCCGGGGTGGAGGCCCCGACGGGGGAACCCCTCGGAGAGACTCGGGGGACTGGAGATGGCAGAGAGCCGACGGAGATGGCAAAGACCAATGTGAAGGATGCTCGGAGTCGGAAGGGGCACCGATGGAGTGGCTGAGTGGCTAAGCTCTCAGGCGAAAGAAAGGCATCGACCCTCAGGCTAAGTGAAGCCCCTAGAGGAAAGGCGGGGGCTTAAATAGGCAACGGAGCCTGGCGCAGTTATGGTGGCGGATGTCCCTAGGCCAACCAGTGCCCACCACGTGTCTCCCTCACCGCGGCATGGGGTTGACCGTTCGCGGACTTTTATGGCGTGACGCTTAGGATCACGTCCTGGTGGAAGTTCCGAAAAGACTCTTCGGGTCACCCTAATCAGAAAAAGGCTCCAGCATGCACGCATTAAATGCCAGAATTCCCGAGGGCGGTCGTGTGCAGAATTCAAGGAAACGACTTCGGTTGTGAAAATTTTCTGTACTTCCTCCGATCGAAACTCGAACTCGGAAGTAGGGGGACTGGTGTTGGGTGTGAAACCCCCCCCCAGCCAAAGTTCATGTCCGGAGTGACCCCTCAGGGATTCTACAGGTAAACTTCATCCGGACTCCTACGGGAGCCAGACTCCGTCTCCAACTTCAACTGCAGACCGGACTCCTACGGGAGCCGGACTCCGTCTTCAACTTCAACTACAGACAAGCTTCATCCGGACTCCATCTCCAACTTCAACTACAGACAAGCTTCGTTCGGACTCCTACGGGAGCCGGACTCCGTCTCCAACTTCAACTACAGACAAGCTTTGTCCGGACTCCTATGGGAGCCGGACTCCATCTCCAACTTCAACTACAGACAAGCTTCGTCTGGACTCCTATGGGAGTCAGACTCCGTCTCCAACTTCAACTACAGACAAGCTTCGTCCGGACTTCTATGGGAGCCGGACTCTGTCTCCAACTTCAACTGCAGACAAGCTTCGTCCGGACTCCTACGGGAGCCGGACTCCGTCTTCAACTTCGAATGCTGGTAAGCTCCATCCGGACTCCTACGAGAGCCGAATTTTGCCTCTAACTTCAACTACAGGTAAACTTCGTCTGGACTCCTACGAGAGCCGGACTTCGTCTCCAACTTCGGCTGTAGGCAAACTTCGTCTGGACTCCTACGGGAGCCAGACTTTGCCCTCGACTTTGATCGAAAGAAGACTCCGTCCGGACTCCTACGGGAGCCGGACTTTGTCCTCGACTTTGAACGCTGGTAAGCTCCGTCCGGACTCCTACGAGAGTCGGATTTCGCCTCTGACTTCAACTACAGGTAAACTTCGTCCGGACTCCTACAGGAGCCAGACTCCGTCTCCAACTTCAACTGCAGACCGGACTCCTACGGGAGCCGGACTCCATCTCCAACTTCAACTACAGACAAGCTTCGTCCGGACTCCTACGGGAGCCAGACTCCGTTTCCATCTTCAACTGCAGACAAGCTTCGTCCAGACTCCTATGGGAGCCGGACTCCGTCTTCGACTTTGAACGCTGGTAAGCTCCGTCCGGACTCCTACGAGAGCCGGATTTCACCTCTGACTTCAACTACAGGTAAACTTCATCCGGACTCCTACGGAAGTCAGACTCCATCTCCAACTTCGACTGCAGACCGGACTCCTACGGGAGCCGAACTTCATCCCCAACTTCGACTGCAGGAAGACCTCGTCCGAGCTCCTACGGGAGCCGGACTTCACCTCCAACTCCAGCTACAGACTCCAACCGAACTTCAGTCGACAAGTCTGGACCCCCTGACAGGATGCAGTAACGGCCACGATTCTGCTCCACTCCCTGCGGTGGATCCTACGTGGCTCCATTACTCCCTGGTAGGCAGCAGTAACGGTCACGATTCTGCTCCACTCCTTGCAGTGGATCCTGTGCGGTTCCATCACTCTCTGACGAGTCATGACAACAGACGTCGTTCCACTCCCCGCAACTGATTCCACGTGGCGAGCCATGGTGACAGCCATGACTCCACCCCATTACTCTTCATGATAAATTTTTCCTGGCCACGTACGGCCCACGATGAGGCGATCATAAATAGTCGCTATCAACCTGCTGCTCCCCCCATTTATAAAAGGGGACCCCAGATATGTTATTCTCTAAGCTCTCATTTTTTACTTAGAAACTCTATTAAAATTTCTGTTCGAGCACTCCATTCTTGTTGAGACAGAGAACTGACTTGAGCATCAGAGGGTCTTGCCGGAGCAACCCCACCTCCAGTTTAGACTTCTTTTGCAGGTCCCGGCGGCGACCGCGACCCCCACAACTTCAGCTTCTTCAACGCAGGCGGATTTTTGCACCAATAGATAGAATTCTCACATTATATTTAGATTGTATAATTTTTCTTTTCTTATTAGCTGATTTAATTTTTTTTTTCAGTTGAATCCTTTTATTTCTTTCATAACTCACTAATCTAAAATATAACATTTACTTTAGTTTCTGTAACTAGATTAATATAAAAAAATACTAATCATATAAAATTTAACTAATATAAAGAAACACCTAAACTTTAAAAATCTTTCACTTTATTTGGTTACCTTGCTTTCTTTGTATTGCATTTTCATAATATATCTTAAGGGCATCACCCATTAATCAGATAAGGTAGAGATTTGATCACCCTTCTTTAGTCCACAAATCACTTTCTTGCATCTACATAACCCAAATATTTAAATAAAATTGATTAGACACCAGTCCTAGGGACATCCGAGCACATTAGGATAAGAGAACCCAAGAGTTGAACCAGATTCAAGTTGGTTAGCTTGTCAGTGTCTAGGAAAATAGTTCAGGAACTACGTTCTGAAGAAAGATGGTTATCTAATTAGATTCATTGCGAAAGCACAGAGAACCTCCCATCAATCTTACACTTATCTGGCTAATTCGGTTAGTCAATTTCAAACTTGGAGTGCTCGAAGGTAACCTTGGTAGTTAGGAGTTGTCTAGAGTTTGGAGAACCTTAGTTAGGGTTCCTCTTCTTTTCTCTTCTCTTATTTTGATTGAAAATAAAAAATAATAAAAAAATAAAAGAAAAAGTATTTTCTTCACTTCTTTCGTACAGGGTGTCAAGTCGACTAGTAAGAATTAATTGAATTTTTATTTCAAATCTAAAAACTTTTACAATGGGAGAACCCAATCAGCCCCAAACCCTTAAGGATTTATGTTATCCAGTCGGTTCCATCCAACCTTCTTGCATCAGGTTGCCCCAACCCACTGCAAATAACTTTGAAATTAAACCTCAAATTATCAATATACTTTTAAAATTTACTGGAATAGAGGATGCATACATATTCATTAGAGAGTTTGAAGAGGTTTGTGCAACTATGAGGTTGTAACAACTATCAGAGGAGGAGGTTAAGCTAAGACTGATCAATTTTGCCCTTAACGACAATGCTAAAAAGTAGCTCTATAGTCTTCCAAACCAATCTGTCGCAACCTGGGAGGGCTTTGTAAGAGTGTTCCTAAAGAAGTTCTTTCCCCATCACAAAACAGTTAGGATCAGAAATAAGATAAATCAATTTTACCAACTAACTGGAGAATCATTCTGAAAATACTTCGACCACTTTAAGAACCTCTTGATCCAATGCCCACACCATGGAATAGAAATCTGGAAGCTTTGCTAGATAATTTATGAAGGGCTAGATTCAAATTTTAGAACTATGCTAGAGTCTATGTGTCAGAGTCAATTCATGTACAAAGAATCCACTGAAGTCTGACAATTTCTAGAAGACCTAGCTGAAAAAAATTTACAATGAGAAACAACTAGAAAACCTAAGTGACCAACACTTTCAAGAGGAGGAATGTACCAAATTCAGACCTCTCTAGCTGCAGAGGACAAAATTGCAATGTTAGCACGTAGGTTAGAGGCCTTAGAGCTACAGAGACCCATCAGTGTGAATCAAGTTTCTACACCCATGTGCAATGCATGTAGTGCACACCCGACCATATCCTTGAGGAATGTCCCTTCCTGATGAATCCAATAGAGAATGGATGTGCACAGGCAAACGTCACATATCAGAAACTAGTGAATAACCCCTATGCACCCACATATAACCCAAGATGGAGGAATCATCCAAACTTTTCATGGTCACAAAACCCAAATATAGGTACTCCTAGCTTCAACCAGCAAAATTCAAGGCCTAACCCTGTGATAAATAACCCACCAGACTTCAATAATAATGAGAAGAAACTAAATTCTCTAAAAACAAGTCTAGAAGTCCTAGCCAAATCCAATGCTGACACCAATGCCACACTAAGCAATTTCATGCAAATCACGGACCAACTCATAAATACTAACACCCAAGCCATTGTCCATTTGAAAATACAAGTGGGTCAGCTAGCCTCTGCCATGAGTGAGTGAGAAAGAGGTAAGCTACCTAGCCAACCTGAATCCAACTCGAAAAATCAAAATGGTCCACAATCCCAACAAAAAAACCAAGTCAATCATGTGAACGCTATTCATACCTTAAGATCTAGAAAACAAGTGGATAATAAGGTAGGTACATCTGATGATAGAGAGAATTCATTTGTTGAGTCACCTTATGAATAACCTACCTTACAAACTTAAGCTCCTGAAACTGATAATACATCAAGCCCAGAATCCACAGTTCTTAGAGCTCATTTTCTAAATTGATTAAGGTCCAATAAAAAATCAAAAATATTTGGATAAAATTTGAAAGGTGTTTAAGCAAGTATAGATGAATATCCATCTTCTAGATATGATTAAACAAGTTTTAATATATGTTAAATTTTTAAAAAATCTTTGTACCAAGAAAAGAACCATTAATGTACTCAAGAGAGCATTTTTAGCAGCAAGTGTGAGCTCGTACTTGTCTAGTCATGTGCCAATAAAATATAAAGATCCAGTATCTCTGACAATTTCATGTGATATTGGAGAAACCCACATTGAGAAAGCCTTGCTAGATTTAGGGACTAGTGTAAATATTCTTCCATTTTCAGTTTATAAGTAACTAGGATTAGAAGAACTTCTACTAACAAAGATCATATTATAATTAGCAGATAGATCTCTTAGGATCCCTAAAGAAATGGTGGAGGATGTTTTAATCAAGATTGATAATTTTATCTTTTCTATTGATTTCATCATCTTAGAGATCGAACCAGTTGCAAACCCCAAGGGTCATATCCCAGTTATTTTAAGAAGATCATTCTTAGCTACTGCAAATGCTGAAATTAACTATTGAAATGGACTTATGAAGCTATCTTTCGGGAATATGATCATTGAGTTGAATATTTTCAATCTAGAATAGGAATGCACCCAGCATGCTGATGTAAATATAATTTAAGAAGAAATTTATGAACCTATTGACATTAGCCATGAGGAAGTCAACTTTGAGTCTAATTTCTGGCCAATCAATGAACCTAAGGAAATCAATGAAATTTCTATAAACAATATGAATAGCCAGAGACAAGAGCCTTCCATTGAACCAATCATGAAAATGATTAAATCATCACCTAAGCCATCAATAAAGGAAGCACCTAAATTAGAATTGAAACCCCCTCGAGCACTTTAAGCATGCATATTTAGGTTCAAAGAAAACCTTGCCTGTAATTATCGCATCTGATCTAAATCCTAAACAAGAGGAGGACTTGTTAGTAATTCTGAGAAAGAATCGTGAAGCAATGGCTAAACCATAGCTGATATTAAGAAAATAAATCCTTCCATAGTTCAACACAAGATACACCTAGAGGAAGAGGCCAAACCAATTAGAGATACTCAAAGAAGACTTAACCCAGCCATGAAGGATATAGTCAAAAAAGAAATCTTAAAGCTACTTTATAATGGAATCATCTATCCCATCTCTGATAGCTCATGGGTAAGTCCTATACAAGTAGTATCCAAAAAGTCTGGAAAAACAGTGGTCCAGAATGAAGCAAAAAAACTTATCCCAACTAAGATCCAAACGGGGTGAAGAGTCTGTATAAACTATAAAAAATTGAATGCTACAATAAGAAAAGATCATTTTTCATTACTGTTTATTAATCAAATATTAGAGAAATTAGTCGGACAAGAGTTCTATTATTTTTTAGATGGATACTGTTAGGAACAGGAGGAGAACCTCATCCTAACATGAGCAAAGTCGAAGGCCCGGATTCCTAAAGACCGGATAGGGAGAGAGGCCCTCACTATTGGAGCATGATCCCAGCTCCTCCCATGGACCTTGGGTGCAGCAGAACCAGCAACAAACAAATCTGGAGACCTCTAGACTCGATCTAAGGCCCTTGATGAAATCAGCCTGGTTGCTGTCTTCTTTGTCAGCCTTTCGTTCTAGATGAAGAACGCCTCTGAAATCACCTCTAAAAATTCCAAGATCTGGTACCCAATCAGATCAGGCCGGACCGAGGTCTTCCAGTTTATAGATCTTAAATCAGAGCATTCTAGATAGGGAAGAAGGTAGATAGAGACAGACCTTGCAGATCTGTCCTGCTGCAGCCTTTCCTATAAATCTGTTGATGGAGATCTCACCCGCGCCTCAAACGACCTCAGATAAACTCCAGATCTGAGAGGGACTTGTACCAACCTCTTCTCAAGAGATTTCAAGTCTTAGACCTGATGCTTGGGTAGCTGCAAGAGAGGGGAAACAGATCTGGTTGGCGGCACACAAGGGGGAGGGGGCTAGCGCCTCCCTTGCTTTTCTTTCCTTTTTGGGACCTGGCGGCAAGAAACCCTAGGGTTTCTTGCTCCTGAGGCATGGAGAATTGCTGGAGAGAGAGGGAGAAGAGAGAGAGAGACTTGGGAGAAAGAGTTGTGTATTACTTGGCTTAATCAAACCTATACAAGTACATGTATATATATAAACACAGGATCAAGTGACCCAAACCCAAAACTCCCTTGACCAACTCTATGGGAGATTAGGTTAACCTAAGCCCATGTACACCCATGACTCGACCTAATCTCACCTATCCTGGACCCAGACTTGGCCCATAAAGAGTTGGTCCCTTGAGGCCCACATAACCTAGACCTCAAGAACCTGAAAGGCCCACAGCCTTTCAACGTAGGGCCCAACTAGCCCTAGAACCTTCATGAAGCCCTTATGAATGATGGACCTTGGCCTTAGCCTTGGTCCTCTGAGCCTTGGGCACACCACCTAGATCATAACAATCTTCACCTTGGTGTCCCAAGGCCTCAACCAGCTCCACTCTGTCCATCAGCCGCATCAGCTCAACACATCTCTGAAAGCTGTCCCGTGGAAGTACCTTCGTAAGTGCATCAGCTTGGTTCTTCTTGGTGTGTACCTTCACCAGCTCCACCTCGCCATCCTCCACAAGCTTCCTGATCTGATGATATCGAATGTCGATGTGCTTTGTCCTTGCATGATAGACTGAGTTTTGTGCTAATAGAAGTGCACTCTGGCTGTCACAGTGCACTGTAATGGCCTCCTGAGTAAGGCCCATCTCCGTCAACAAACCCTTCAGCCAAATTGCCTCCTTAGCTGCTTAAAAAATCAGCCCGATGTACTCCACCTCTGTAGTGGATAGGGCCGTAATAGGCTACAGAATCGATCTCCAAGAAATAGGACCTCCATACAGGCTAAAGATGAAGCCTATCATAGACTTCCGGGTATCCACATCTCCACTGAAGTCTGCATCTACATAACCGCCAATCAGCCCCTGAGCCTCCTTGGACATGTCAGAGTATCCCACTGTACCTCCTCACTGTACGTAGTAGATGCCAACTCCAACTGAACCCGTCAGGTATCTGAATATCCACTTCAGAGCTCTCCAGTGTTCCCTACCAGGCTGTGCCATGAACTTGCTAACCTGACTCACTGCATGAGCGATGTCTGGCCTACAACAGACCATCGCATACATCAAGCTCCCAACTCCTGAAGCATAAGAAACCATCTCCATCTCCTAAGCCTCCACCTCAGTCTGTGGCGCCATGGTCTTCGAGAGTCTGAAGTGACCGGCAAGTGGCAACTCCACCGGCTTTGCTCCCTTCATCCCGAACCTCTCTAAGACCTTCTGTATGTAGCCCCCCTGAGATAGATGCAGCACCCTCCAGGCTCGGTCTCTGAAAATCTCCATGCTTAGGATCTTCCTTGTGGGCCCAAATCCTTCATCTCAAACTCCTGAGATAAGGATGCCTTCAGATCCTGCACAACCTTCCTACTCTTGCATGCTATAAGCATGTCATTCACATACAAGAGTAGGAACACCCTAGAACCATCCTCAAGAGATTGAACATAAACACAAGGATCAAACTCGCACCTAGAAAGTCCAATGCTGCACACATAGGAGTCGAACCGCTTGTACCATTGCCTCGACGACTACTTCAGCCCGTATAGTGACTTCTGCAATAAACAAACCTTTCTCTCTGATCCTGGATCCCTGAAACTGGATGGCTGCTCCATGTAAATCCTCTCCTCCAAATGCCCATGGAGGAACGCCGTCTTGACATCCATCTACTCCAGCTCTAAATCCTGAGCTGCTACAATGCTCAGCAACACTCTGATAGAAGTATGTCTGACGACAAAGAGAGAAGACCTCACTGAAGTCGATGCCTTCCTTCTGGGAGTATCCCTTGACCACTAACCTCACCTTGAATCTGATACCTCCCTACTCTGAAGGCCCTTCCTTGTGACTGTAGACCCATTTGCAGCCAATGGGCCTCTTCCCCTGTGGTAATTGGACCAATCGCCACGTCTGGTTTTGGTGGAGAGACTGCATCTCCTCAAACATCGTCTGGACCCACCGCTCTTTGTCCTGGCTCTCAATAGCCTCCTGATATGTATATGGATCTCCATTCGCTGTCACCAGGGCATATGACAGCATCTCCTCGAAGCCATTCGGTCTGGTTGCCTAATGGTCCTCTTGGGTTTGTGCAGGACAACACCGATATCAGTCCTCGGTCCAGCTCGCTCCTGCTGGACCTCTCCACCTCGATCATCCGTTCGAGTCTTCTCCACTTGTGGAGACACCTTAGATAGGTTCTCCATCTGAATGTCATGTCCTCCCATAGTACCTGCAAGAGGCAAAATCAAAGAGGTAAGCTGTCCAGCAGCACCCTGCTGGACCTCCTCCTGCTCCTGCTGCTCCATACCTGCTCACCTCCGTAGGACTGACTCCTCATCAAAAATCACATCCCGACTAATGATGACCTTCTTTTCCAAGGGATCATAGCCTATATCCCTTGACTCCTCACGGATAGCCTAGAAACACTGTCTTGCGTGATCTGGCGTCTAGCTTGCTCCGCTCACCAGCTCCAATGTGCACATAGGCCGTGCACCCAAATACCCGTAGATGGCCCAGCCCAACTATCCTCCCAGACCACACCTCCTCTGGAAATCTGCTATCCAACCTGGTGTGAGGTGACCGATTGACCAAGTAACCCGCTGCATCAACTGTGTCAACCCAGAACTCCTTTGGAAGCCCTGCTTGCAGCCTCATGCATCGTGCCTTTTCTAAAAGTGTTCTGTTCATCCTCTCAGCCACTCCATTCTGCTGTGGAGTCCCCTTAACTGAGAAGTGTCTCCTGATCCCACACTCCTCACAGTAGTCCTAGAACTCTCTGCTGGTGTACTCTCCGCCATTGTCTGACCTCAGACACTTCACGTTCCTCCCCTGCTCCTTCTCCACCTCAGCTCTCCAGATCTTGAACTTGGTGAAGACTTCTGACTTCTCTCTCATGAAGTAAATCCAGAGTTTCCTTGAGAAATAATCAATCAAGGTCATGAAGTATCTGGCCCCATTCCTAGCTAAAACTGGGGCTGGTCCCCACATATCCGTGTGTACTAACTCCAGAGGGGCTGCACTGCGGGCTGTACTGATGTTGAACTGAACTCTCCTCTGCTTTCCCATTTGGCAAGGCTCACAGATCTTCCCTGTAGCACCATCCTCCAGATCAGAGATGAGTCCTCTCTTGCTCAACTCCCTCAGCCCCTCATCACCTATGTGGCCTAGGCGGTAGTGCCACATCCAGTAAGCCCCCTGCTGGTCCTGTGCTGCAGCTGCTGCATCAGACTCTCCGGTCACCACAGATCCTTCCATGCGATAGAGGTTATTGTCCAACCTCCTGCCTCTCATCACTACCATAGCTTCATTGGAGATGTTCAGTACTCCGCTTCTAGCCCTACTGCTGAAGCTGTATCCACTGTGCTCCAAGTAGCCTAGTGACACCAGATTCTTTTCCAGCTCTGGGACATGCCTTACATTTGTCAATATCCTCACAATCCCATCAAACATCCTCACCCTGACTGTCCCTATCCCAGCCACCTTGCAAGGATGATTGTCGCCTAGAGTCACTGATCCCTCATCTGTCTTGGTGTATATCGCAAACCACGACCTGTGTTGTATGTAGTGATGTGAGCACGCAGAGTCTAGTGTCCACTCCTCTATGTAATGCCTGTGACCATCTGATACCATAAGTAGATCATCCTCCACCTGCTGCCCAGCAACTGCACTCACTGATTTTGAGCCACTTCTTTCTCCCTTCTTGCTCTTCCATAGTGGACATTCTCGCTTGAAGTGCCCGAGCTCATTGCACTTGAAGCATTTCATCTCTTTCTTTCCCTTTCTGGACTTGGACCGCCCCCTGGACTTGCTTCTGCCTCTGCCTTTGCTTGTCCTCTCCCCTACTGCCAAACCCTCCTGGGGAGCCCAATCTCTGGTCAACTTTTCCCTTTGCTCATTAGACCTCAGCACCGAGACCATGTCCTCATATTCCAAAGTCTCCTTGCCGTAGAGCAGTGTAGTCACCAAGGAGTCATATGATCCTGGCAGTGAACAAAAAAGCAACAAGGACTTGTCCTCCTCATCCAGCTTCACCCCGATATTCATCAACTCCGTGCACAACTGGTCGAACCTCTGAATGTGGCCAATCACATCAGATCTCTCCTGCATTCGAAGACTGTACAACCTCTTCTTCAGCATTAGCTTGTTGCACATATTCTTCCCCATATACATGGTGTGCAACTTCGACCAAAAGCCCTTCGAGGTCTTTTCTTCCAGCACCGAATACAATGCCGCATCTGCCAAACATCCTCTGATCACCGAGCATGCTTTCTTCTCCAACGATGCCCACTGTCTATCTGTCATTCCCTTAGGCTTCTCATCCAAAGCCTGATCCAGATCTGCTTGCACCAGAAGATCCTCCATCTAGATTTTTCCCATGGAAAATTTTTCCTTGCCATCAAACTTCTCAAAATCGACCTTCATATTGCTGCCCATGACTGGATCCAAGCCAAACAAGCAATATAAAATCAAGAAGTGTAGAATATACCTTGATGGTACCTTGCTGAAAATTTTCAGCACTTGGGATCTTCAACTTCTCATGCTTGGAACCGCTTCCTCACCATCATGGCTCTAATACCAACTATTGGAGCATGATCCCGGCTCCTCCAACGGACCTTGGGTGTAGCAAAACTAGCAATGAATAAATCTGGAGACCTCTGGACTCAATCTAAGGCCCTTGACGAAATCAGCCTGGTTGCTATCTTCTTCGTAAGCCTTTTGTTCCAGATGAAGAATACCTCTGAAATCACCTCTAAAAATTCCAAGATCTAGTATCCAACCAGATCAGGCCTGGACCGAGGTCTTCCAATTGTAGATCTCAAATTGGGGCATTCTAAATAGGGAAGAAGGTAGATAGAGATAGACCTTGCAGATCTGTCCTGCTGCAGCCTTTCCTGTAGATCTGTTGATGGAGATCTCACCCGCGCCTCAAACGACCTCAGATCAACTCTAGATCTGAGAGGGACTTGTACGAACCTCTTCTCAAGAGATTCCAAATCCTAGACCTGATGCTTGGGTGGCTGCAAGAGAGGGGGAACTGATCTGGTTGGCGGCACACAAGGGGGAGGGGGCTAGTGCCTCCCTTGCTTTTCTTTCCTTTTTGGGACCTGGCGGCAAGAAATCCTAGGGTTTCTTGCTCCTGAGGCATGGAGAATTGCTGGAGAGAGAGGGAGAAGAGAGAGAGAGACTTGGGAGAAAGAGTTGTGTATTACTTGGCTTAATCAAACCTATACAAGTACATATATATATATAAACACAGGGTCAAGTGACCCAAACCCAAAACTCCCTTGACCAACTCTATGGGAGATTAGGTTAACCCAAGCCCATGTATACCCATGACTCGACCTAATCTCACATATCCTGGGCCCAGACCTAGCCCATAAAAAGTTGGTCCCTTGAGGCCCACATAACCTAGACCCCAAGAACCCGAAAGGCCCACAGCCTTTCAACCTAGGGCCCAACTAGCCCTAGAACCTTCATGAAGCCCTCATGAATGATGGACCTTGGCCTTAGCCTTGGTCCCCTGGGCCTTGGGCACACCACCTGAATCATAACACTCACAATGGCCCTTATGTGCCCCCACAGCCTTGTCAGGAATAGGAGGAGAACCTCATCCTGACACGAGCTAAAACCGACTGTCAGGAACAAGGGGAGGACCTCGTCCCGATGCAAACAAGACTCGGTTGATCGATAAAGAGGAAAGCTTCCTCAACGACACCTCTACACTTTCACGACCCCATTAAGAGCAGGGGGAAAACCCTTACTCGAACATGAAAGAGAAAGGGGAAGATGAAAAAGAAAAGCCGACGAACTACTTCTACGACAAATAAAAACAAACTACATCAAAGACATAAGGAACTTCGTCTCAGTCGCTAAGAGGGAACCCGACATGGGCCGAGGATAAATCGACCTCCTCAAAGTAACGAGAAGTTTGGATCCTCAAGCTCGAGCACCGAGAGAAAGCATCAAACTCAAATGGCCTCGAAAGAACCTACGGTCATCAACCAAAGGGCAAATCGACACTGCAACGATCGGGAACCTCCAAATAGTGTCGACATCGAACACAACGAAAGACAAAAAGAGTTTGATAAATAACCGGTTAATACCAGAATGGGTGAGGTAATAAACAATTTTATTCTCATTTCATTGATGAAGTATATGTTACAAAGTCTTGAAGGCCGAAAAAAGAAAGGATGGGATGAGGTAACTGAAAACTCTCTTCTCATTTCATTGGCGAAGTGCACGTTACAAAGCCTTAAAAAAAAAAACAAAACAACAAACAAAACAAACACCTCTAAAGAAGCTCGGCTTCATCAGACTTCGAACTCTCAGTTCCAGCCATCGTCAAGAATTAATTCAAGTACTTGGCTTCTTCTTCCAGTCCCCCTTTCGGGTCAGCAATTACTCCAGTATTATCTTCGAAGTACATGTAGACGCCATCTTTTCCGCGCCACAATTTTTGCTGCCTCACGATGACGGCGGGCATGACCTTCTTTCTGAGGTCAGGTTCTCCCTCATAGTGACGGCGGGCATGACCTTCTTCCTGAGGTCAGGTTTCCCCTCACGATGACGCGCACCAGGAAGCTCTCGCGGTCGAAGATATGCCATAAGCACGGGCTCTGGGCCATCAAGGTGAAACACTGCCGGATCTGTCTCTTCTACCCTCACCTTCTTCGCCAACCCGAAAGTTGCAGCGTCTCCCCACTCGTGGGTTTCCAGGATCTAGGCTAACATCAGAGCCGCATCCGCGCCCATATCTGCAACGAAGGAAGACCAGCGCAGTCTACAAATGAGGCCGCGGAAGCAGAGAAGGTTTTGAGGCTAACCCAAGCTAGTCTAAGGGATGTGGGGCTACAAAGATGAGAATGACTCAACGGACGCCTAAAGCCAGGAAGGAAAGACTGAAGAAGCTCCCGTACAAAGTGAGATCTCTGAAGGGGGGAGGCAGGTTTAAATAAGCAATGGGGGCCGGTGCAATAATGACTGCAAGACTCCTCAGACCAGTCCGTAACTACCGTATGGCCCACTCACCATGGCAAGCAGCTAGAGGTGGCCGACAATTAGTAAAACCATTATAGCACCGTACCTGAGACTACGCTCCGACAGAAATTTCAAAAAGAAGAAATCTTTTCCGAAAAGGCTCCAGTACCAGCATACCGAACATCAAAATATCTGGCAACCACTGAGTACAGAAATCGAGGAGAGCAGCTTCGATCGTGAGAATTTCTCTGTACTTCCTTCATTTGAAATCCGAAATCAGAATATGGGGACCGGTGTTGGGTATAAAGTATCCTCCGATTGAAGTTTATAAAGACCGATCCCTCCAGGGCTTTTCCGACTCCCGACCTTATGTGTGGCGTCTCTCTGAACCCCCTCGACCGTCTGAACTTCTGAGCTTCTCCGACGATGAGCTTCTCCATCTATCTACCGGACCGCTCCAAAGGCTCTCTAGGCCTCGTCATTAGCCGACCTTCTACAGTGTTCAACTATTCTCCGAACTCCTTTCGGACTTCATCAATATCCGAGCTTCTTTGACAACGAGATTTCTACAGTAATCAGATCCCATCCAAGTTTCTACGGCGGTCGACCGCCTTCAGGATTCCAGTTGAGCTCCAACGATAGCCGAACTCCTGCTGCGAGCAGTCTACTCCGAACCCCTACAGCAAGTAGACTTCAGCCGAGCTTCTACCATGGCACGGGACCCATCGGCCAGGTCGTTACTCCGAGCTCCCACGACAAAATATCTTCGGTCGAGCTTCTACAGTAAGTGATTTCCTTTCAGCCTTCTACAAGAACTAGATTTCGATCGAACCTCTATAGTGGATGGATATCGGGCGAGCTTCTACGACGGACGGACTCCAACAGCTAGATTCTTGCAACAACCAATCACCTTCGATGTCTACCGAACCTCCCCAACACCATCCAAAGTCCACCGCTGGTCGACCCTCCACCAGATCCCTCATGAAATCGGACTTCTCCAACAGACCATCTTCAGACGAGCTTCCACGTTAGGTGAATCCCAGATGGACTTCTCTAGCAATCGGACTTCTATCGAGCTTCGCCAACGAAAAGTCTCCATTCGAGCTTCTACAGCAGATGACTCCCACTCATAGTATTAGTGCCTAAGGTACCCGACAACAGTGGACTCGTCAGTAGCTTCGGAGACATCCGAGCCTCTCCCAGACCAACAATAAAAAGCTATTCTGCTCCATCAGATGTCCCAGCCGAGCTCCAGCCGACAGGTCCGAACTCTCTGGCAAGCCACGACGAAGGCCGCTACCCTGCTCCACTCCTTGCAACGGATTCCATGTAGTTCCACCACTCTCTGGCAAGCCATGACGAAGGCCACTACCCTGCTCCACTCCCTGCAATAGATTCTACGTAGTTCCACCACTCTCTGGCAAGCCATGATGGAGACCACTACCCTGCTCCACTCCCTGCGATGGATTCCATGCGGCTCCACTACACTCTAGCAAGTCACGACAACGGCCACCACTCCACTCTCCGTAACCAACTCCATGTGGACCTGAACGACCCCTGGCACCACTGCTCTCCGTAACAAACTCCAGGCAGCTCTGAACAGCCCACGGCCAGGTGGTTACAGGCATCGCTGTCAACCGGTTGCCTTCTCCATCTATAAATGAGGACCCTCAGATACGTTTTTCTCTAAGCTCTAAACTCTGTCTCAAAACTCTACCAAAATTTTTGCTCGAGCACTCCATTTCTGTTGAAGCAGAGTACTGACTTGAGCATCGGAGGGTCTTGCCGGAGCACCCCCAACTCTGGTTTAGACTTTCTTTGCAGGTCTCGGTGGCGGCTGCGGTCATCCCAGCTCCAGCTTCTCCGACTTCGATGGAATTCTGCACCAACAAATACTTTGGCTATAATCAGATTTTCATAGCCTCCGAAGATCAAGAAAAGACTACATTCACTTATCCATTTGGAACCATCGCTTATAGGCGTATGCTCTTTGGATTATGTAATACACCAGCAACCTTCTAGAGATGCATGATCAGCATTTTTTCAGATATGGTTGAATGAATTCTAAAAATTTTCATGGATGATTTTTCTATCTTTGGTCTTATCTTCTCCAAATGCTTAGATCATCTAAGATTAGTCCTAGAAAGATGTAAGGAGAAGCACTTAATTTTCAACTGGAAAAAATGCCAATTCATGGTTAGAGAAGGAATAGTTCTTGGCCATGTAGTTTCAAAAAAAGGAATCGAAGTGGACAAAGCCAAAGTAGACCTGATAGCAAGTCTTCCACCACCCAAGTCTGTCAAAGAAATTCATTCATTTTTAGGACATACTAGATTCTATAGAAGATTCATTATCAATTTCAGTAAAGTAGCTTGCCCATTAACAAATCTGTTAGTAAAAAAAATCAAGTTTGAGTTCACTCCTGAGTATCTAGAGTCTTTTGAATTGCTTAAAAAGGCACTCATTTCAGCTCCCATCATTCATCTTCCTATCTAGTTTGAACTTTTTGAACTTATGTGTAATGCGTCTAATCATGCTGTGGGCACAGTTTTGGGTCAAAGAATTAATAAGCTGTCTAAAGTTATTTACTATGCAAGCAAAACTTTAAATGATGTACAGCTTAATTACACTACTACTGAAAAGGAGTTCTTTGCCGTTGCCTTTGCCCTAAAAAAATTTAGATCCTATTTGGTTGGGTTACACACCATTGTCTATACTGATCACTCAGCCATTAGACATCGCTTAGCAAAGAAAGACACCAAGGTGCGCTTGATACGATGGATCTTACTCCTTCAAAAATTTGACTTAGAAACCAGGGATAAAAAAGGAATAGAAAATACAATAGCTGATCACTTGTCCTGAATTATAGTCGCACCATCTAGTGAACCACCCATCAATGAACTTTTTTCGGATGAATAGCTCATGTTTGTATCCACTGAACCATGGTATGCTGATATTATCAACTATTTAGCTATTGGTAAAGTCCCTTCTCACTGGACCACTCAGGACAGACATAAATTCTTTGCCCAAGTAAAATATTTCATTTGAAATGATCCATACCTCTTTAAGCAGTGTCCTGACCAAATCATTAGAAGGTATTCCGAATAATGAGATTAAAAATATTTTATCTTTCTATCATGACCAAGAATGTGGTGGTCACTTTGCATCTAAGAAAACAGGTGCTAAAATCCTCTACTATAGATTTTATTGGCCCAATTTATTTAAAGATGCATATGAGTACTGTAGAAGCTGTATTCGATGTCAACAAATGGGGAGGATTACCAAGAGAAACATGATGCCTCTCAACCCAATCTTGGTATATCTTGGTATTTGAAATTTTTGATGTGTGGGGGATTGATTTTATGGGTCCATTTTCAAACTCATTAGAAAATGAATACATTCTAGTAGCTGTCGATTATGTTTTAAAGTAGGTAGAAGCTATTTCCTATAAATCTACTGATAGCAAAGTAGTTATAAAATTTTTTAAAAAAAAATTCTCTCTCATTTTGGCACTCCTAAAGCAACTATTAGTGACCAAGGGACATACTTTTGCAACCGACCTTTACCATATTAATGAAAAAATATAATATCACCCACAAGTTGGCCACACCTTATCATCCTCAAACTAGTGGGCAAGTAGAAGTGTCTAGCAGACAGATCAAACAAATCCTAAAGAAAACTATTAATGCCAATAGAAAGGACTTGTCCTTAAAATTAGTTGATGCACTATAGGCATATCGAACTGTCTTCAAGACCAACCTAGGAATGTACCCTATAGGATTGTGTTTGAAAAACTTTGTCACTTGCCTGTTGAGCTAGAACATAAAGCTATGTGGGCCATTAAAAATTTAAACATGGGCTTGGACATAGCCGAAAATCACAGAAAGTTTCAAATTAATGAATTAGAAGAACTTAGAAATGAAGCTTACGAGAATGCTAGGGTGTATAAGGAACGAATCAAAGTATTCCATGATCAGGCAATTATGAGAAAATCTTTTACCCCTAGATAAAAAGTTCTCTTGTACAATTCTAGATTACACCTTTTTTCTGGGAAGCTTAGGTCTAGATGGATAGGACCATTCTTAGTTAAAGAAGTCTTCCCACATAGAGCTGTAGAAATTAAAAATTTAAGCAATGGTGCTGTGTTTAAAGTTAGTGGTCAAAGATTAAAACCATTCTTGGAACTATCTAAAGAATCTTTTGATGAAGCCATGGTTCTCCATGAACCAACTTATGTCGATTAATTTGCTTGTAATATTTTATCTAACTGAAGACATTAAACTTAGTACTTCTGGAAGGCAACCCAATTTCTTTAAATTAATATCTTTAATGAACTTTTAAGCCAACATCCCACCACATCACCTTCAACAAAGAACACATATTCATTAGGTGATATCTTTCTTTTTCTTGTAATGCATTTTCTTTCCTCCTTTATTAGAAATAATGATGTTTAAGTTGGGGATAGAAAAAATATTCTAAAAATATTTTTTAAAAAAATAAAAAAAATATAAAATATTTTTGAGAAATAAAAAAATATATGTCAAGAAATTTTTTTTTTAAGAAAAATAGACTAGGAAAAGAATAATAAGAGTTAGAGAGTATTTGCTGTAGCGAGTTAAGGAGTAGATTAGTTGTGCAGACTTTTAGAAGCTTACTTAGATCATCTAAAGACTATTAGTACTTCTAACTGCACATGCACACTGACAAAGCAAAATGGGTGCTTATTATGAGGCCAAATGAGGACTCAATTATCACTTAAAATTAGTGATTGACATACACTCTAATCAAAAATTTAAATTTGAGGAAAGAGCTACCAGCCTAAAATAAAAGTACAAAATATAGAGTATATGTGGATTGCCTTAAGCTTAGTAACCGGGTCTCTGCACCTAAGTCCAATATGGAGGTTCACATCAAACGGTGAAGGAAAAGTCAGGATGCTCAGCACTAAAAAAAAAAAAAGAAGAAGAAAAAAAAAGAGAAAAAGAAGGCAGTGTGAAAGCTATCTTAGTTCATGAATTTTATTTGAAGGTGTATAGAAAATTAATCAAAATAAGATGATAAGAGAAGATATATTTGTCCTTTACAAGTCAGCACTCAAATTCTAAGTTGGCCATCACAAAATAAGAAAGTTTCTAATTGTGCTAACTACGAATTTTATTTCTAAAACTTAATATTTAATTAGTGATACTTACTAAACTCTTTGACTTTCAATCCTAGATCTATTTTTGTAAAGGATGATCTTATTGAAATATTATCAAAAATCTTAAAAAAAAAGAAAATTATATATTGCATTGCTAAGAGACTAGCAATAAATAAGTTGGAGAGTGTGATAAGTGCATAAATTTTGCCTATAGAAACGTTAATTTATGAATCAAATTATTTTTTATTTTTTAAAAATTGATGTTTTTTCATGTATTTTGCAGGAAAGAGGTATACCAATGTGCAGAGCCTGATCTACAGGCTTGAAGGGATCAAATGGGATAAAAAATAGAGTTAAAATAAAATTAAAATTAAAATCAAAAATTCATCATATCAATTCATAGACCGATGGTCCACCAAGGACCATTTGGTCCATAAACAGCTTGGGAATTTGATGGGCTGCACGCTGGCTCATTAGGTGCAGCTTCATGCAAATGGGTGATGGTTCATGTGCATCCATCCACATGGGCCATGGTGCATTTAAAGCAAGTGGAAAATAAACAGGATGCTAGCTGGGCTTCTTCACACAAATGTGGGAGCTGATGCGGGACCAAGCGAGTGGCCATAATGAAATGCAGAACCGTGGGCTTCTTGCGAGCGGGCGAATGGATGCGCGGCTTCATGCACTCCTTCACATTGAAATAAAGTCCAAGATGTCACGATCAAGATTAAAATATATATATATTTATTTAAAAAAAATTAAATTTGAACAGCTTGCCTTATCCTCCCTTATCCCTCAAATCTCATCCATTCTTCTCCTAATTCTTACTCGTTTATTTAGTCCCACATCTAAAACTCACAAAAATCTCTTACCTTCTGATACTTATAAAAAGACCTCAATGCTTCCACTCTAAGATATCTCTCTCCACTCCATAATTTTTATAGGAAATCTGTGTGATAGACAGGCATACCCATCTTTTAAACTTTTTAGCTACCTTTTTCACTTTCTTCCACCCTTCCAACACATGAGAAGGAGAGTCAGCCAGGAGGAGGATGGCCATAAGCCAAGAGAGAGAAGCTAGGTTTTGTAAAAAAAATTATTTTTTGTTCGAACTTCAAGCCTTGTTAATGGCTTAGGAGTTAAAATTTTTTGTATCAAATTTTTATTCAGCAATAAATTAATTGCTCTCTTTCTATTTAATTTTTATAATTTTAATTTCTACAATAGGATAGTTTAAATTTCTACATCTTTTAATTCTGTAATTTTTAATTTTTCATAAGTTAAATTCCAGCAAGTAGAATTAGATTTTATTTTAATTTTTCTTCAGGCTTCAAATCAACTATGTCTGGCTAAGCAATCCCTCTAAAATTTACGATGAAGCTAGACCATGAATAGAAGCCTTCTCTTTTGAATTTTTCTTTTCAGATTTGTAATTTTAGAGTCTTTTTTCCTTCATCTCTCTTGCCAATAGACTTGATGGGCTATCGTTGGGTCAGATCCCTTTATAATCCATACTTGATTCGATGTAAGAATGGATGATTGGTAGAAAGCTCATCATTTTCTAAACTATTTCTTCTCTTTTCTTATGAAAATCTTGATGGGTTATAGTTGGATCAGAATCTCTTCATAGCCTATACTTGGACAATACAAGAGAAGTAAAGAAAGAAAGAGTCTCTTAATTAGGATGAAAATAAAATGCTTGATCATAGTTGAGTTAAATCTCTTCATGATCCATGCTTGTTCATATTTTACACCTTAATCAAGGGATATTATAAGAGAAACCATATGAAGGCTCTCTAATTTATTGGTCTAGTGGATTCAAAAGCCCTAGATCTTTTAGATAATTTATCTTTTATATTTGATTAGTTTACTGCTTTAGTAGTTTGTAATTCAACAAATAATTTCTCCTCTTTTTTTTTAAAGCTCGCCTGCATAAGTATTTGAATACAGTTTCAAACCCAATTCCTCATGAGATCGATCTGTACTCATCGAACGTGCTACATTACACACCATACGTTTGCGGTAAATTTAAGACATATCAAGCTGTTGGAGTTTAACTACACATAAACATGGGTCTCAATGAGCCCTTGTAGTGGATGTTGGCGATAGTTGGTCCACTATAGGAGTAGAGTACATACTTAGATGGAATCTATCAATCCAAGTAGAAGAAAGTAGTCTTATGGGATTTATGAAGCAGAGTCTTTAAGTCTATGGCCATAGCAGCGTGATTAATAGAAAAGAATTTCTATGAGGATCATATATAGACTCAAGCTGATTGAATCTATCATATGATTGATGATGCGGTTTGACGATTCATCCATGATCTACCATATGATCGAGACTCATGATAGAGAGACTGTATCATACGTTAACTGTATCTAGAGGTTCATCATCTTTTATTCTGCTGTATTGCCACTACATACTACTAGGTGTCACTAGTAGATTGTGAGACCCACGAGCATCATCTTGATGATTGATGATCTTTGGTGGACAGAGTTGGAACAGTTCCAATTTATTGAAAAGAGTTTCAATGATATTGTGATAGGGATCATAATATATCTCACTACTAGACAGAATAGAACCTATAAGGTCATACACAAAAATAGCTTTTAACTGATCAGATAGTTGAACTCTGATTATGAATCGTAATAGAATTTGATTATCAATTTGATTAATGATTGATCTAATGCAAAAGTTACATTATGTAACTCGCTAAAGAGTTAGTGAGTTAAAGGAAGATTAATTGATAATTAGATTGCTAAGTGTCTCAATTTGATTGAGCTATGGGGCTTGCATCAAGTCTAATTAAATTAAATTTATTTGACTTGACATGGGTTTTATTTGATCAAACCTGATTGGGTTATAAGATAACCTAAATTGCATGGGAGAATGATTCCTATTTGAATTAGGATTTAGGTTTGACTCAATTTCTAATTAAACTAAGATGCATAAGTTTCTATTTGAATTAAGAATTTTTATTTCTATGGGTGCACCAAATTCTAATTGGATTAGGATTAAATTGAGTTTGACTCAAGCACCAAGAGAGAGTCCAAAAGAACTAGGACTCCTCTAATTAGGTGACACCTAATCTAAATAGTTTGGGCTCCAAATCAAATTTAGATTTCTATCTATTTGAGTCTAATCAGGTTCTAATATGATTAGAATTGGTTGGGATTTAATTTGATTTAAATCTACCACCTAAATAGGAGTCCTATGAGGATTGGACTCTACTTTCTCCATGCACCATAAGAAGCCCACGCCCAAACCAGATTTGATGCCACAAATTATCCATGCCCCCTCTACACTTTAGCATGTAATAACCATGGGAAAAATCCTTCTTTCATGAGGAATATGGGGTGCAAAATCTAGTGGTGGGTGGTGCAAAATAAGTTAGAGTCCAAAGGAGTTTGGACTCTTATCTCCTTCTTAAACTCAAACTCCTCTTCATCTATTTAAACAGCACCATATGGGATGGTAAAAGATTGGATTTGCATCAGGTTTTCACATCCAAAAGGTGAGCAGCGTGCGTGAGAAAAATAAGGGGAGAGGGTGCGGCATCATGGCTCCTTAGCATGAGGTATGTTGAAGCATATCTCTTCTTCCTTACAAACAACCAAGTGTTGGTTGTTAGGACATCTCTCCCTCTCTTTTGTCCATGATTAGACATGGGTTTCTCCTCTCTTCTTTGTCCAAAAATTGGATAAAATTTCTACATCTCTAGTGTAGAGATTTGGTGCATAGGTTTTTGGAAGAAAAGAGAAGAAAGGATTCTTCTCATGATCTTTAGCATGGAGATCAACATCCTCCTATATTCTTCTTCTTCTCTAAGATTATCTTGAGAGAAAAAAAATTTTCAACCATCAAGATATGATCTCTACGAGGGAGCTAGCATCCCGATGAGATTAAATAGCTTCTGATCAGATCAGAGTCTCGTGTAGATATCTGTAGAGATTGGATACTTATGCGGCTATAAGAGATCTTCGAAAGACATCCATGATCATCAATTCGCAGTGAAGATCGATCTATGTCAAGATATGTTCTCTATTTATTTTTTTCTATTTGATTTCTATATCTGAATCCTATCTCACATATGATGATCATATTTATGATTTTAAGATTTGATCTTATGCATGCTTAGATTAAATTAGAATTTAATCTAAAAATTTAAAATTTTGCTGCATATTTATTTTTAAAAATTTTTGCATGTATGAAATCATGAAACTTCAACATGCCACACATCATTGAGAATGATGTTCTTTGACCTATTCAAAAATAGTTATGAGTGAAAACTCTGACAGATGGCTTGAAGCCATAAAATCCAAAAAAGACTCTCTATACATCAACCAAGTGTGGACTTTGGTCGAAGCACTTATGGGTATGACCCAATAGATTTCTAATAGGAATGTCAATCTAGATTTTTGCTTACTATAGCCACACACCATCTAAAGAGTTTGTCTCTAGTGGGAGGGCAATTTCATTTATGGAATAAAGCGGGCATCAAAGAGTTGGTACTTTTATTTTTGATGAGATAGTCAAAATGTTTGATTTTATCAAATATGGATGATTCATGTGTGTGGAAAAAGATAAGTGGGAGTCCCACTAACTTCTTAATTTTATATGTGGATGACATATAACATATTGGAAAGGTTGTTCTAATGTTGCACTTGATCAATGACATGCTTATCACAGAAATTTTCTTTGAAAGACTTGGGTGAAGCATCCGATATACTTGGTATCTATAGAGATAGATCTAAATGGATGTTAGGCTTGTCCCAATCTAGGTACATAAATTTTATATTGAAAAAATTCAATATGAATGGATGTAAAAGAGTTTACTTACCTATATATTCAATATACCAAGCCTGATGTGGTTTATGCCTTATGCATAATCATTGATTTCAGGCAGATCCATGATAAGATTATTTGAAAAATTATGAAAAGTATTCTCAAGTACTTGAGAAGTACTAGAGAAGCAGTGAATTAAAAAAAATTTAAACGGCAAGCTATGTTTGACTCAGTTAATTGCTATTAGTAAAAATTGCTAAAGAAAGTCGCCTGATGAAAGGGTTCATCACTATGTTGGGTGTGGTCTCATTAGGAATCCATGCACATCCTATGGCACTTTCGCCTCATTTATGATTAGATCGTAAAATGAGTTGATATAAAGAACAATATAATGGACAAGTTCACTAAGCCTTGACACAGCAGCAGTGTGTTTGCTACCTTGATTGTATGGGCATAGGTACAGGGATGATTGGCTTTAGTGCAAGTGGGAGATTGAAAGAATAATACCCTACAAACCAATCACATGGGTAGTGCGATGAGACTTTTCTATGTTATCTTTCTGCTCATTTATATGACATTGATTATTTTATTTGTGAGGTATTGTGTTTTATTATTTGCTGCATCATATTTTATGATTATGATAAACCCCATAGATTAGGATAATATTTTTAGGGGCATGATGAGATCATGCCAGTGAGACCTAAAATCTTAATAGCCTTAATCTAAAATATTTTCAGTCGTTGGATCATCAAGTTAGGAATCGATGATGTCGGTAAGATTGGTACATCCTATATATGCTCGATGGAGAGGGTGATTGATCTCATAATCACTTATGTGGTGACACTAATACAAGAATATAGGTACTCATTAGAGAATGAGTTTACTGAACTAATCCATAGGGAGAATATCTGATGGAGCCTTACAGCGTGTCGACAGATGGTTCTCCCATACGAGTGATGTAAGTGATCTTTTAACCTGAGATCACTATGGTACCTTATGTATATAGATCCTTACTTTGGTTTATTTCCTAGTATGCCACTTTGAGATGTGTGTGGGATATTCTGGATTTGATGAAGTGTGCATGGAGGTTGTAAGTGATCAATATGGAATCGATCACTCCTTATAGGAGGAGAGACATCCTATATGATCTCATAGAATGATGACTCTGAGAGTCTCTGGCTAGAGCAGAGATGAACAGTAGAAATGATTTCACTGGTTCATCAACTAAGTCATCACCATCAAATTTAGATATATATGGATAGGTATTTAGGTTTGACATGATTTCATGCCCATGATCTGTCTAGGATATTATGTGATCGAAGGATTGAATTGCATGGTAACTCATCATGAAAGGATAATTTTAATATTTTTATCAAATTTTATATCTTCTAAATAGTCATGACACATTGCTAGATATTAATCTTGACTTGTAGACTTACAAGAATTAAAGAAGTTTAATTTAAAAATTAATTAGAAAGTATTCTGATTAGTTGATGTCTTTGGACTGACCTAATCGGATTAGGTCATGAGCCTGAGTCCACAGCTGGCTGGAGATGGAACTGAATGGGTCACACACATTAGAAATATGATCTTGGTCTAATCTATTTAGATTTATTATAAATTCTATGAGTTAATTAAATTGCTAGTACATGAATTAACCTAAGTTCCCAATTGAGTTTGGTGCAAAGGTGTTTGTGCTAACCTTAAGCTTGATGTCTTGACCTAATAGGATTAGGTTCAATCTTTCATTTCCTGGTTTGGCTAACCAATCTACTTAAAAGAGTTTCATCTAAAATTATCTACCTCCATGCCTATCCATATGCCAAAATAAATATATCGCCCCATTTATTTTTGGCATTAAGAAGGAGAGTCCTTCTTAATGAAGTATCTTAATTTTCTTCTTATATTTCCATGCATTCTTTTGTTTCTCTCACCATGAGATGCTGCCTTGGGGTATGTGGACATAGAAGAGAAGGAAGAGTCCTTCTCTATGAAGGAACTCACACCCCAAATAATTAATGGGATGCCCACATTTTTGTGTGATGAGAATGGAAGAGTCCATCTCATATTAAACTCTTAACAAACCTTCCTTTTTCTTCATTTATTCCATGCTAATACCTAAGGGTGGCAGCATCAGATGATGCCTTGAGAGGTGTGTGCAATGGAGAGTCCTTCTGCTAGTTAAATACCTAACAAACTCTCTTTATTAGGATTTATTTCATTAGAGAAAACCAAGTGACACCAATAGTTGGCGTCCCTTGGAGGCACCCTTTTATACCTTATAAATGGGATGCCTCTTATGTGATAAATTAAGGAATTTTCTTTGATTGTTAGGTGTGAGAATGAGGAAGAAAAGATAGAAAAATTTTTTTAAAAAAAAAGACAAGAAAAAGAGAGTAAGAAAAATAGAAAGGAAGGTAAGAGAGAAATGGAAAGCAAAGGGTTGCTTATCTTAGAGTTTGGATTTTCCAAGTGTTGGAGTTCTATACCTATTTTGGGTGGTGAGTTCTTATAAGGAATGGTTCCTAATGTGGTCTTAATGGAGGTTTCGAAGGCATATAGATAATGGTATAATCCATTCCTGAGAAGGATGATTGGCAGTGCTATGTCAAATTGGGAAGGACCTTGATCTGTCCCGTGTGGATCACCGTTGGAGGACTTCTACTTTAGAGTCTTATGAAGATCATTCTATTACTAGATCCTCATCTTCATGTTTAGTATATAACTTCTAATCTCTTATTTATATGCATGCTAGAATTGTTTGATTGTAATCATCAAGGAGTTCCTAGGGTTTGTGTTTCGATTGAAGAAAAAATGGGTAGTTCAAAGTATGTATTTTTAAAATTTTATAATAAAAAAATAAAATATTAAATATTTTAATATTTTATACATAATTTAGATTAGATCTAAACTACTATAAAAAAAATATGATATAAAAATTTTATATATAAAATTTGATGTAAAACAAAAACTGCATCGATCACATCGATGCCCTAAATCAGATCTAACCTTTAGATCACATCGATTGAGTTCAAAACTCATCACGTTATCATGGATCGATGATCTCTATTACTGATAGGTATGGTATGAAGCTCTCGCTGATGTCAAGTAGTCACACGATCGTCCAACCTCGACAGATCATCCACTCAAAGCATTGATCGGATCATCCTTCCCAAGAGTGCTAGCTCACATCGAAGGCTCTGGATGGCTAATCCAAGCTCTTTCTTCAGATCACTCGAACTCCATCGGATTAGAAGATAAAACTTTATGAGGAGGTGGTGGTGTGGGAGATTGAACAAGATCCACTCTTGTATTTTTTCTCTCATAAAATTTAGAGTTGAAACCCTAGAACTCACCCTGAACCTCTTTCTTCGGATCATTTCCTCTATTTCTCATGCACAGAAGCCTAACCCACTCTCAGATTTTCATGCACCAACTTTGAGATTTCTCATACTAAAAAACTCTCTTTTTGTCACACAAAAACTATCCCTTCTTAAGGGTGGCGTCTCATGAAAGATGAGGATAAGATTTAGGTAGTTTTGGTTCAAGTTCAAACGTTTGTTGATCCTTATCACCAATTCAAATCAAAGTTGAATTAAACTTTGAACCAAATTTTATCCTCATCTTAAGAACTTAGATAGTGGTCAACCAGCATCAGAATGGCATAAAAAATTTTACACAAAAATACTTTATGCATGGAGAAAGGTGGTGGCGTGAAGGGAAGAGTCCAACTCGATTTGGACTCTAGGTTTTCATTCAAATTCAAACCCATTTGAACTCAAATTTAAATCAACTAATTTCTAATTCAAAAAAAGATTAGATATAGATGTAGAACTACTTCTGAGTATGAGAAACATTCATGCAAAAAAAAATTTGCATGAAAAAATAGAGGGTGCAGAGAAAGGAGGCGCAAGGGATTTGAATTCAAAATTGATTTCCCATCCAATTAGGTTCTTAACCCAACCGAATTAGGTTAGATCCAATTAGACTACTAAATCTAATCTAATTAGATAACAAATAATCTCAATTAAATTTTAATCAAATTAAAAATTAATCGAGCTCAAGTTCTATCAAATCATGAATCAAACACCCTTAGCGATTAGATCATCTCATAACCTAGTCGGATCAAACCAAATTAAATCCCATTCAATTAGATTTGATCTAAACCTCAATGTTCAATCAAATTAAGCTAATTAACAATCTAATTACTAATCAATTCTCATACAATTCACTAATAATTGATAAATTAATTTATTATAACTTTTGTATAGGGTTAATCATCAATCGATTTGATTATTTTATCCTAGAATGATTTTTAATCATCGATCAGCCATATGATTAGTCAAAAATTTTTTTTGAGTATGAGCCCATAGGTTTGAACCTAAATTAGTAGTATAGAAATAATCTTTCTATACCAATCAAAATGATCATCTAGCAATGATACCTAACATCCAGATAGCTCAAAAGATTGCAAAGCATCATTCAAGAACCTATTGACATATGGTTACCATATAATTCATCCTTTTGACTCAAATGCTCAAGGTGACCTAGAGTTTAACTGTCAATCCAGATATGATCATTCACATTATATTTTAATTTTTCAAATCCATCACATGGATTACTCCGATCGAGATTTTACTAAATTAAAATACACTGATATATTAACTTCTACTTATTCAGAGAGGTCAATTCCATCTTAACTCACACACCGACTTTGCAAGTACTTGACTGTACCCAAAAATCTTTCATCATTGAATTAAAAATTCAAGTAGTCTGGTACTAAAGCACAGTGAGTTGCCTGTAAGTAATATGGTGATCTCAGATTGGAAGAACACTTATACCTATATCCTTCGCAAGTTACTCATGATAGTAGAGTGCTCAGTAGCTAATCACGTTCAGTGAGATATTCTCCTACATCTCACTTGCCTGCCATGTCAGTGTCTCTATACTCCTTAGTTAAGAGGACAACTAACGTACATGGCACACAACAATCTATACTTGATATAGCTATCGTCCTAACAATAGTATATTATTTGGTTGTGAACTTAAGGTTTAAAGACTAAACGATATATCATTCTATATCGAATCAAATAGCCCTAATATCTTCATCACATAACAGGAGTTCAAAATAAAATATATATAGTGATGAAAAAATTAAATAATATTTATTAATTCAATAATTCATATATAATTATAATGATAAGCTCAACCATTAACAGACTAATGATTGGCTTTGAGATATAATTTTTAACAACTTCCACTTGGACTAAAGACAATCAGTACAGTATTGTATACCCATCTTTGATTTATAATCTTCGAACTCCTTG
Organism: Elaeis guineensis; assembly: GCF_000442705.2. Lineage (NCBI taxonomy): Eukaryota > Viridiplantae > Streptophyta > Magnoliopsida > Arecales > Arecaceae > Elaeis > Elaeis guineensis. The sequence goes on from NC_026000.2 coordinate 81,024,036, forward strand.
ACACTGAGGGCTTTAGAAAATGAGTCGGTCAGATTTTTTTTTCCATCGATCTTCTGAAGCTCGACGTCACCTCGATCCATGATCTCCCGAACCAGATGGTAGCGATGCAGAATGTGCTTGGTCTGCTGATGTGACTTCGGTTCCTTCGCTTGAGCAATGGAACCAGTGCTGTCACAGTACAACAAGATGGGGCTATCAAGTAAGGGTGCCACTCCAAGCTTGTTGATGAACTTTCATAACCACACAGCCTCCTTCACAGTATTGGATTCTACAATATATTCTACCTCGCAAGTAGAGTCAGCCATTGTGTGTTGCTTAAAACTCTTCCAGCAGATTGCTTCATCGTTCAGGATAAAAATATATCCCGATACGCTCTTGCTATCATCATGATCTGACTGAAAATTGGAGTCTGTAAATCTCACAAATTTTAAGTTGGATACCCCATAGATAAGCCATTGATCCTTAGTATCTTTTAAATACTTAAGATGGTCTTTACGACCTTCCAATGGTTCTCATCTGGATCGGACTGGTATCTACTCACTATTCTTAGTGAGTATGCCACATTCGATCTCTTATATATCATGGCATACATAATAGATTCCACTATCGAAGCATATAGAATTCTACTCATATGCTCTCTCTCTTGAGGAGTTGTCAGACAATCACTCTTCGAGAGAGAAATTTTTTGACCTATCGAAAGATAGCCTTTCTTGAAATTCTCCATGCTGAATTTTTTCAGTACAGTATCAATGTACATCGACTAGGATAATCCAAGCAATCTTTTAGATCAATCTTTATAGATCTTTATGTTGGGAATTATGTTCTAAAGCCAATCGTTGGATGATTACGCTAATTATAAATATATATGAATTGATCAATAATAAAAGTTATTTAGTATTTTTCATCATAAGATTATATCTTTTAACAAACTCATATATTGTGATGAAGTCCTTAGGACTACTTTGATCGATAAAGGAGGATTTATCGTATAGTCCTTAAACTGATTCGCGACCAAACGATACGCTATTACTAAGATGATAGCGATATCAAGTGTAGGTCGTTGTGTGCTATATGCATTGGTTGTCCTTATAACCAAATAGAATGAAGATACTGGTATGGCATGCAGGTGAGATATAGAGATATATCATCACGGAACATGATCAATTATGGAGCACTCTGCTGTCAAGGGTAGCTTGTGAAGGGTATGGGTATATGTATCTGAAAGGTTTTAATGCAATGGCGGAAGCATGGATTTCAAAACAATTATTATGAAATCATAAAATTAAAACCTAACTCTAAGATCACCTTATCAGAAATTAAATCATATAATATGCATTAATATCAAATAAAAGATATAGAAACATACCTCTTATCACTAAACCCTGATTTGTGCTTAGTTGCCGGCAGCAATCTGTTTGAGTTTCCACCAGGTGCGTACGTGTTCACCCTCCAACGTTGATCCACACGAGGACTCGATCAACTCTCTAGCACTTATTAGAAAATACTCTACAATTAAATTCTGATTTATCAGAATTTAAATTTTATTTGGGTAGAACCTCCTTTCTTGGGTTTGCTGTCACACTGTTGGACCTTTTCTTCCCTTTCTTTCTTGCTCCTTGTCTCCTTAATTTTTATTCCAATTCTTTAAGTCTTTTGAAAGATTTTTTGTCCTTTATCAGGACCTTATCTAGGCTAGAGAGAAGGAATAAAGAAAATTGGACAAGCAGAGCCTCTTGTAAGAAAGAAAGAAGATTTTTGAATACCCGAGACTCCTTGGCGTGCACCCCTATTTATATTGCACGTAAAGGTGCAATCCAAAACATCTCACGCCCTCTTACAAATTATCTCACACCTCTTGTCTATTTCTCATGCCCCATAAGTTAAGAAATGCCATGTGTACATCAAAATTGGGTTGAAGAGACGTCTTATTTCAGAAAGACTCTTCGATCTTAACTTACGGTGTTCAGATGAGAAGTCACGAAGCTTCTCTTATTGGCACCATCAACCCATGCCTTTGGATCTAGAAGGAAGCCCATCCAATGGCCAAGATATATGGCACCAATTTGAAGAATGGCGCAAGAGATTAATGGGCATGGATAATTTAAAACTTATCTCCCCATTTGAAATTTCAAAGGGGCGCTTCCAAGAGGTGGCGCATGGATTTAATCCTTATCCTTTTCTTAATTCTTCTACGATGAGTTTAATACTTAGAAGGACTCTTAGGAACCTCCTAAGACATCTGAAATATATTCGTAGAATAAAGGTTACAGAGAAAAATAGGATAGACCTTATCTAAAGGTGGCGCCAACTCCATCCATGCGCCATGTGGCTCATGCGCTGGATTTAAATCCACACGCCAAGAGAGAGACTCTTAGGCGTGTGGTTCCTTGGTTTTTGGCACCCAACAGTAAGCCCAATTAAAACACTTCGAACCCACTTCAAGACCAAATCCAATTTGGCTCAAATTGGTTCTAAATTAGCCCAAATCGGAACCCGATTCGAATTCGATTCGAATCTAAATGCTAGGGTTTGCAACATGTGCTAGCATGTTCAACTTGCAAACATGGTTTAATCAAATTAAACCCATGATCAATTCTCTTTGTGTATGATCCATTGGGTTCCACATCTAGCCAGCAGTGAGTCCAGGTATAATTTAAACTAATTTGGTTAGAACACAATCTAGCCGATTTAGGTCAAATCAAGCTGAACCATTTTGATCAATCAGAACAGCTTTTAATTAATGATCGAATTAAACTCTTTAATTCGATCAAACTCACAAGACATGATTGACGTCTAGCAACGTATCATGTCTACCTGATAGATATGGAATTTTGATGGAAATACCAAAAATATCCTTCAGTGAAAATTATCGTGCAACTTGATCTTACGATCATCCTGCATCCCGAATATAAGTTTGGGTATGAAAAAATATCAAACCCAATTTTATATTCATATTTCTCTTGATCAAATAATAATGATTCAATTTATAAAATATTAGAAACTATTTCTAATTTTTCATAATGCTTTGATCAAAGTCTTCCTGAATCATTATTTGATTGAAGCAGATAGGATGCGATCTCCTCTTACTAGGAGCGATCGTTTTCATATTGACCTACTCACAACCTTCATAAGTAATCCATCATATCCAGAACATCCCGTACATGATTAAATCATGAATGAGTATGATCCAAAATATGGATTCATGCTTATAAGGTTCTATGGCAGTCTCAGGTCAAAAGATTTACATGCACAATTCCCACTATAAGAAAAAATCTGTTGGCATGTAGATAAGACTCCATCAGATATTCTTTAATTGGATCAATTCAGTGAATTCATTCTCTAATGAACACTTACATCCTTATATTAGTGTCATACACAAGTAATTGTGAGATTAATTACCCTCTCTGCCGAGCATACACAGGATGTACCAGTCTTATCGAAAACATTGATCCCCTACTCAATGTTCCATCGACTAGGAATATTTAAAATTAGAGTTTTAAAGTTTTAGGTCTCACTTGGTATGATCGCATCATAACCCTAAAACCATAGCCCTAATTTATGAGGTTCATCAAAATAAGATGCAGCATATGATGAACTAAATGCCTTTATTTATTTAAAACATCAGTACATGAGTTGTCGGGAGACAAAAAATATCTATCTATTTATACATTTTGATTGGCTTATAGGGCATATTCCTTTCAATCTCCCACTTGCACTAAAGCCAATCTCCCTTATATTTCAACCCCATACAATCGAGATGGCGATCGAATTACTGCTGTGGTAAAGCTTTAGTGAATAGATCCGCTATGTTGTTCTTTGTTTCTACTCGTTCAATAATAACATCTTGTCTTTCAATTATTTCATGAACGAGATGGAAGCGTCTCAAAATGTGCTTGGATTTATGGTGAGACCTTGGTTCCTTTACTTGAGCAACTGCTCCAGTATTATCACAATAAAGTGGTACTGGGTTCTCAATCTCAGGAACAACGCCCAATTCAGTGATGAACTTCTTCATCCAGACAGCTTCCTTGGCGGCTTCACTTGCAGCTATGTATTCTGCCTCTGTGGTTGAGTCAGCTACTGTTTGCTGCTTAGAACTCTTCCAACTCACTGCTCCACCATTCAAAGTAAAGACATACCCTGAAATGGATTTGCTATCATCTGGGTCTGATTGAAAACTAGAATCAGAGTATCCTTCTAGTTTAAGATCAGATCCACCATATATGAGAAAAATATCCTTAGTCCTTCTTAAGTACTTTAGAATATTTTTCATAGCCTTCCAATGATCCTCTCCTGGATCAGCCTGAAATCTACTAGCTATGCCTAAGGCATAAGCTACATCAGGCCTGGTACATAACATAGCATACATTATTGATCCTACAGCCGAAGCATAAGGAATAGAACTCATTCTATTTCTCTCTTCAGTTATCTTAGGAGACATCTTCTTAGAGAGATGTATGCCATGACTCATGGATAAATAACCTCTTTTACTTTCATTCATACTGAATCTTTTCAATATTAAGTCAATGTACTTAGACTGAGATAAGCCTAGTATCCTTTTAGATCTATCTCTATAGATCTTTATACCAAGTATATAGGATGCTTCCCCCAAGCCTTTCATGGAAAACTTATTTGATAGCCATAATTTGACTATTTGTAACATTGGGATATCATTCCCAATAAGGAGTATGTCATCTACATACAGAACCAAGAAAACTAGGGCACTCTCATTAGTCTTCTTATACACACAAGATTCATCCACATTTTTGATGAAGCCAAATTCTTTGATTGTTACATCAAAGCGGATGTTCCAACTCCTTGAGGCTTGCTTTAATCCATAAATGGATTTCTTAAGCCTGCATACTAGATTTGGTCTATCATTTGAGATAAAACCCTCTGGCTGTGACATGTAGACCTCCTCTTCTAGAAAACCATTCAAGAAGGCGGTCTTCACATCCATTTGTCATATTTCATAATCATAGTATGCTACTATTGCAAGCATTATCCGAAGAGATTTGAGCATGGCAACAGATGAAAAAGTTTCATCATAATCAATACCCTGTTTTTGCCTGAAATCTTTAGCTACCAATCTAGCTTTATAGGTTTCTATTTGACCATCTACTCCAATCTTTTTCTTATAGACCCATTTGCACCCAATAGGGTTTACCCCTTCTGGTGCATCAACCAAAGTCCATACTTTGTTGGTATACATGGAGTCCATCTCGGATTTCATAGCATCCTGCCATCTGTCTGAGTCCTTACTCATGACAGCTTCTGTATAGGTCAAAGGTTCGTCATTCTCAATGACTTGGGCTTCATTATTCTCAATAATGAACCCATACCTTATAGGTACATGTCGTACCCTCTCTGACCTACGGATAGGAGTTATGTGTTCTAGTTCTTCTTTATTTATGTGAATATTTGGTTGAGAAATATCTATTTATTTTTGTTGAACTTCATTAATTTCAATATTTCTCCCACTGCCTCTTTCTAGGATAAATTCTTTCTCCATGAAAGTGGCATGCCTACTTACAAATACCTTTTGTTCAGTAGGGTGGTAGAATAGATATCCTATACTATCCTTAGGATATCCTACAAACAAATATTTATCTGCTCTAGTATCTAGTTTATGTCCAAAATTTCTTTTGACATATGCTGAACATCCCCATATCTTAAAATATTTAAGATTGGGCTTCTTACCTCTCCATATTTCATATGGAGTGTTAGATACAGATTTAGAAGGTACTCTATTCAAGATAATTATTGCGGTCTCTAAAGCATAACCCCAGAAGGAAGTAGGTAATTCAGTGAAGCACATCATGGATCGTACCATATCTAATAAGGTAGGTTCCTCCTTTCGACTACACCATTTAATTATGGCGTATAAGGAGGTGTCCATTCAGAGATAATTCCCTTTGCTTTAAGATGGTCTAAAAATTCATTGGACAAGTATTCTCCTCCTCGATCAGATCGAAGGATTTTTATACTTTTTCCAATTTATTTTTCGACCATGCTTTGATACTCTTTGAATTTATCAAAGGCTTTGGATTTATGTTTCATAAGATACACATATCTAAATCTAGATAAATCATCTGTAAATGTAATAAAATATGAGTATTTACCTTTGGCATGAGTTGTCATAGGGCCACATACATCTGTATGTACAAGTCCTAACAACTCGTTTGTCCTATCTCCATGTCCACTAAATGAAGTTTTAGTCATTTTACCTATGAGACATGATTCACAAGTTCCTAATGATTCACAATCATAAGAATCAAAGAACTTTTTTTTGTACAACTTGTTAATCCTAGTCTCACTAATATGACCAAGTCTGCAATGCCAAAGTAAGGTATTATTTACATTATCTCTCTTACGTTTACTATTTTCATCAACATGAAAAATATTATCATTCAAGCATAGAGTCAACAAACCATTGTCAAAAATGCCATGACAAATTATTTCATTAGAAAAATTAATCGAGCAACCATTGCTCGTTACAGATATTTGATATCCTTGTTTTATCAACAAGGGTACAGATACAATATTTCTAATGATCTTAGGCATGTAATAACAATTTGTTAGCTCTAAGATCTTCCCAGAAGGAAACTTCAAGATATATGTCCCTACAGCTTCTGCTTGGATAGAATCTCCTCCAGCACCATAGAGCTCGAAGTCTCCCTTCCTCAAACTTCTAATTTTCTGTAGCCCCTGCAATGATTTGCAGATATGAAAACCACAGGCAGTATCTAATACCCATGAGTTTGAAATGGAAAAATTTAATGATAATATTGTATGTATCTTATACATACCTTTTGGTGCATTATTTGCACCAGTCTTCACTGTTGCAAGATAAGCCTTGCAATTCCTTTTCCAATGACCTGCCTTGCCGCAGTGGAAGCAGGTCGACTGTCCGGAGGTCTTCTTTCCCTTCTTTCTCTTATTTATACCACCTTTAGGGTTCAGCCTCCTTTTAGAACCCTTTTTGCCTGCCTTCTTCTTGGAGATCCCATTCACAAGAAGAAGAAGAGCCTTATCCTTCTTGATATGGCTCTCTGCTGTTTTGAGCATATTTAATAGCTCAGGCAAGGAAGAATTCAGTTTGTTCATGTGATAGTTCACGACAAACTGAGAAAATGATTCTGGAAGTGATTGCAGGATTAGATCCTGACTCAACTCCCCATTCATAACAAAACCTAATTGACCAAATCGAGTGATCAGGTCAATAACCATCAGAACATGGTTTTGTACAGATGACCCCTCTGTCATTCTGGCATGGAATAACTGCTTAGATATCTCATATCATGCAGTCCTACTCTATTCTCCATAAAGCTCTTTTAAATTGAGCAATATGGAATGAGTGTCCATGCTATCATGCTGCCTCTGTAACTCATTTGTCATAGAGGCAAGTATGATACACTTGACAGTTAAAGAATCATTTTGCCACATCCTATATGTGGTTTTTTCTTCCTCTGTGGCATCCTCCCTAACTGGCTCAATGTCAGGGGTATCGAGAATGTAAGAAAGCTTCTCTTGACTAAGTACTATTTTAAGATTTCTCAACCAGTCCACATAGTTGGTACCAGTCAATTTATTTGTATCCAAAATGGAGCGAAGTGAAAATGAAGAAGCCATTAATCTACATAATAAAGAACATTACATAAGCGAACAACTCAAGATGATATACACAATTAAATTAGGACTTTAATTTTATTGTGTCTCCCACTATTTTTATCAGACATCATAACCCTCTAGTATGATGTTTGAGAAAACCCTGATTGATTTTCTTAATGGGATTGAGACCCTAATTCCTTATAAAAGATCTTGTGGTTTCACAACAAACCTTTTATAAGTTTAAAGGTAGGAAACTCTTTCCTATTGCATCTCATGCAATTCTCAATAAAAAACCCTGGCCTCTAAAACATTAATAGCCTTGTGTTTACACAACGGACCATAATGTTTTAGTTAAGTAGGACCCTTCATTTTAATACAGTCAAAATAGAATATAAATATTTTTGTGGTTACACAACAAAGCATTATACTCAAAAAAATTGCTGTAAGCATCTCGATGCGCCAGAATAATATTATGTCAGTTTCCATAATTGGTCTTGTGGTTACACAACAAACCTAATATGGTTCGTGACATAGCAATATCCTAGCATAAAGGAAGGCCATAATATAGTGAATATAACACCGAGCATCCTAGTCAAGAATTAAATTAATCTAATCAGCCAGGTAAGTGGAAGAGAGGTGGGGGTCCCCCCGTTGCTTTCCTTAGACACCAATAAATTTTGGCCAGGTCAGACAACGGAACCAATTAGAAACCACATTCTCTTTATCAATCATGAACTACTTTCCTAGACATCGATTGATCAATTAGACATCATCGACTGGTTATGCTATTGGTTAATTACACTACAATTTAATATCATTTTACAGAGGGTTTTTCAGGTCTCAATGCATATTTAATTTCTATATCATAATAAATACATGAATAAAAGAAATTAGCATCATAGTGAACACACTTCAATATGACAAAGCAACATTCCATAATTATATACATCATATTTTAATTATGAAATAATGAATATGATCTCATCATATAACATCATAGTGAACACAATTCAATATGACAAAGCAACATTCCATAATTATATACATCATATTTTAATTATGAAATAATGAATATGATCTCATCATATAGCATCATAGTGAACACAATTCAATATGACAAAGCAACATTCCATAATTATATACATCATATTTTAATTATGAAATAATGAATATGATCTCATCATATAGCATCATAGTGAACACAATTCAATATGACAAAGTAACATTCCATAACTATATACATCATATTATAACATAAATAATGATCATATCATATTTATAAGATTGCCTTTAAATCATTAACATATCATCATATGATTTAATTCTAACAAGGTTGCTCTGATACCACTGAAAGGTTTTAATGCAATGGCGGAAGCATGGATTTCAAAACAATTATTATGAAATCATAAAATTAAAACCTAACTCCAAGATCACCTAATCAAAAATTAAACCATATAATATGCATTAATATCAAATAAAAGATATAGAAACATACCTCTTATCGCTAAACCCTGATTTGTGCTTAGTTGCCGGCAGCAATCTGTTTGAGTTTCCACCAGGTGCCTACGTGTTCACCCTCCAACGTTGATCCACACGAGGACTCGATCAACTCTCTAGCACTTATTAGAAAATACTCTGCAATTAAATTCTGATTTATCAGAATTTAAATTTAATTTGGGCAGAACCTCCTTTCTTGGGTTTGCTGTCACACTGTTGGACCTTTTCTTCCCTTTCTTTCTTGCTCCTTGTCTCTTTAATTTTTATTTCAATTCTCTAAGCCTTTTGGAAGATTTCTTATCCTTTATCAGGATCTTATCTAGGCTAGAGAGAAGGAATAAAGAAAATTGGACAAGCAGAACCTCTTGTAAGAAAGAAAGAAGATTTCTAAATACCCGAGACTCCTCGGCGTGCACCCCTATTTATATTGCACGTAAAGGTGCAATCCAAAACATCTCACGCCCTCTTACAAATTATCTCATGCCTCTTGTCTATTTCTCATGCCCCATAAGTTAAGAAATGCCATGTGTACATCAAAATTGGGTTGAAGAGATGCCTTATTTCAGAAAGACTCTTCGATCTTAACTTACGGTGTTCAGATGAGAAGTCACGAAGCTTCTCTTATTGGCGCCATCAACCCATGCCTTTGGATCTGGAAGGAAGCCCATCCAATGGCCAAGATATATGGTGCCAATTTGAAGAATGGCGCAAGAGATTAATGGGCATGGATAATTTAAAACTTATCTTCCCATTTGAAATTTCAAAGGGGCGCTTCCAAGAGGTGGCACATGGATTTAATCCTTATCCTTTTCTTAATTCTTCTACGATGAGTTTAATACTCAGAAGGACTCTTAGGTGCCTCCTAAGACATCTGAAATACATTCGTAGAATAAAGGTTATGGAGAAAAATAGGATAGACCTTATCTAAAGGTGGCGCCAACTCCATCCATGCGCCATGTGGCTCATGCGCATGGATTTAAATCCACACGCCAAGAGAGAGACTCTTAGGCGTGTGGTTCCCTGGTTTTTGGCACCCAACAGCAAGCCCAATTAAAACACTTCGAACCCACTTCAAGACCAAATCCAATTTGGCTCAAATTGGTTCTAAATTAGCCCAAATCGAAACCCGATTCGAATTCGATTCGAATCTAAATGCTAGGGTTTGCAACATGTGCTAGCATGTTCAACTTGCAAACATGGTTTAATCAAATTAAACCCATGATCAATTCTCTTTGTGTGTGACCCATTGGGTTCCACATCTAGCCAGTAGTGAGTCTAGGTGTAATTTAAACTAATTTGGTTAGAACACAATCTAGCTGATTTAGGTCAAATCAAGCTAAACCATTTTGATCAATCAGAACAGCTTTTAATTAATGATCGAATTAAACTCTTTAATTCGATCAAACTCACAAGACATGATTGACGTCTAGCAACGTATCATGTCTACCCGGTAGATATGAAATTTTGATAGAAATACCAAAAATACCCTTCAGTGAAAATTACCGTGCAACTTGATCTTACGATCATCCTGCATCCCGAATATAAGTTTGGGTATGAAAAAATGTCAAACCCAATTTTATATTCATATTTCTCTTGATCAAATAATAATGATTTGATTTATAAAATATTAGAAACTATTTCTAATTTTTTCATAATGCTTTGATCAAAGTCTTCCTGAATCATTATTTGATTGAAGCAGATAGGATGCGATCTCCTCTTACTAGGAGCGATCGTTTCCATATTGACCTACTCACAACCTTCATAAGCAATCCATCATATCTAGAACATCCTGTACATGATTAAATCATGAATGAGTATGATCCAAAATATGGATTCATGCTTATAAGGTTCTATGGCAGTCTCAGGTCAAAAGATTTACATGCACAATTCCCACTATAAGAAAAAATCTGTTGACATGTAGATAAGACTCCATCAGATATTCTTTAATTGGATCAATTCAGTGAATTCATTCTCTAATGAACACTTACATCCTTATATTAGTGTCATACACAAGTAATTATGAGATTAATTACCCTCTCTGCCAAGCATACACAGGATGTACCAGTCTTATCGAAAACATTGATCCCCTACTCAATGTTTCATCGACTAGGAATATTTAAAATTAGAGTTTTAAGGTTTTAGGTCTCACTTGGTATGATCGCATCATAACCCTAAAACCATAGCCCTAATTTATGGGGTTCATCAAAATAAGATGCAGCATATGATGAACTAAATGCCTTTATTTATTTAAAACATCAGTACATGAGTTGTCGGGAGACAGAAAATATCCATCTATTTATACATTTTGATTGACTTATAGGGCATATTCCTTTCAGTATCCCTCCGATCTGAGATTACTACAGTGGCTTACAAGCAACTCACCGTACTTTAAAATCAGACTAACTAAGTTTTTAATTCAGTGATGAAAGATTTTTGGATACAGTCAAAAATTTATCAAGTCAGTACGTGAGTCAAGATGGGATTGACCCCTCTAAATTAGTAGGAGATATGCATCAGTGTATTTTAATTTAGCAAAACCTGGACCCGAGTAATCCATATGATGGATTTAAAAAATATTGAAATACAATGTGGATGACTTAACTAGGATTGATAGTTAAATCTTAGGTTGTCATCAAGTATTAGGGTTAAAAAAATGAATTATACGATAACCATACGTCAATAGGTTCTTGAATGTTGCTTCACCTTCATTCGACCTATCCGGATGTCAAGTCATCATTGCTAGATGGTTACATCGATTGGTTTAGAAAGCTATTCCAGTGCTACTGACTTAGGTTCGAACCTATGGGGTCACACTCAAAAGAAATTTCTGACTGATCATGTGGCTGATCAACGATTGAGAATCATTTAAGGACTTAATCATCAATTCGATTGATGGTTAACCTTATACAAAAATTATAATAAATTAATTCACCAAGTGTTAGTAAATTAATAGAAAATTAATTAGTAACTAAATTACTGATTAGCTCAATTTGATTGAGTAAAGAGGATTAAATAAAATCTAATTGAATTAGATTCAATTAGATTTGACCCAATTAGGTTATGAGATGACCTAATAATCGCTAAGAGAGAATTATCTCTGATTTAATCAGGACTTTGGTTCAATCAACTTTTAATTTGATTAAAATTTGATTAAAAATTTATGAATCTAATTAGATTAAATTTTATATATTTTATTAGGGCTAAACCAGATGTGATTTGATTTGGATCCAAATAAAGAAATTAAAAGTCATTATTGGAGTAGGACTCTTTTCCCTTGCACCAACCCAGTTTGTACGTCATATATCTCTATGCACAAAATTATATTGTCTGAGATTTTTTCAAACCAAAGAGATCTTTTCCTTCTCTATCTCACATACAAATCTAATTTAGTTTTGATAAAAGAAAGATTTTAAAATTAGATTTCAAAATATTTCTTATTAGGAGAACCTGTTCTCATCCAAATCAACCTCTCCATGCCAATAAATTTTTTTCTTCTTATATATATGATATTTTTAGGAGATTCTTTATAAAAAATTAGTTGGAGAATTGATTTACTGTTAAAAAATATGAAAAAAAATATCTGATATTTTTTTAGTATATTTTGGGATATAGAATTATGAAGGAAGGTGGAATCCTGTAAGAGTCCAGGATCATTAAGACTTTTCACCCCACCTCCTTACATGCTTGTAAAAGGGGCTTTTATGATTTTTTTTATATGTGTAAGAAATCAGAAGAGAGGTCTTCACATAAAGAAAGTTTGGATATGGTTTATTATGTGAAAAATAGAGAAGAGGGTCCTCTCTCTTGGGGTGTGAGCAAAAACCTGAATATCAGGTTTTTGGTTCTAAGGATTTGGGAAGAGAGAATAAATTAGAAAAAAATTATTTTCTTCATTATCTTTCTTCTACCTCTTCATCTCCTCTAGAAGTTTATCTTCAATTTCTAAAAAAGATTTTAAAGATTTAAAGAAAGAATACAGATCAGCCAAGAAGAAGGCCTTCACGTGAGCTAGCACTCCCAAGAAGATTGATTAGATCAGAGCTTCGAGTGGATTTTTCATAGAGATCGGATACATGTGTAGCTGCAAGCAACCAGCAAGAACCTTCTCTACCATTTTTTTAATAGTGGTGATCATCGATCCATGCTCAAGTATCGAGTTCTGAACTTAGATTAGAAGTAGATGTGATCTACTGCTCACATGCATGCATGCTGATTTTATCTTCAGTATTTTTTAGATTTTATATGCAACATATCATATCATAGATCCTAGAATAGGTTGATTTAATGATTAGATCATATGTATATTAGATTAATTTGATTAATCTAATTATCTTTCACTATAATTTATTCAAGAAAATTTCGAAATACATACATGAAATCGCCTACGCATCCCAGTAGTGGTATCAGAGTCAGATTCATTATGACATGTTATATGTGCATATTAAATCTAAATTTTAATTTTATTTAGATCTGATATGTGATATTTTGATTTAAATTTGATTAATGGTTGATTGCACAAATTGATATAAGGTTGTCCTGCTGTATGGTTTACCCCCTACAGTGAAAAGATTGTCCTAGTTTGTGCTGATCATTGATAAAATCTGATTTTATATCATACATGTGATGTTTATAATCTGATTTAGATATGATCTAAAATTATAATCATATCTGATAAAATTTAGATTAGATTTAAATTTATGCATATATGATATGTGATTAGATTAGATGATCTGATTAGCAAGTACTTAGATTGGGTTGATCACCGACCATCCGATCATAGGAGCAAAAAAGATTTAAAAGCCCTCTCTTCTCATTCGATGGGTTGCTCTTATGATGTGTAGGGGTGCCATGTGATTAGATCCTATGAAGAAGAATGTAAAAGGAAGAACTTACTTTGCTGCAAAATCCTAAATCTTGAAAACTTAGGTTTGTTATACGTGATACTAAGTTGTATGAAATGTAAGATATCTAATCTATGTGATTAAAATTATTTTAATCATAAAAAAAAAATTTTGAATCATAAAAAATTTTAGATATGATCTAAAAGTATTATAATTGATTTTATTTTAGTGTTATGCAAGAATTTTTAGATCTAAAATTTTTTGAATTATGCTCGCACAATTACTGAGCCGACCCAGTTTTGAACTGAGTCGACCTAATCTTCTTGTGTAGCCAGCTCAATGTTGATTGAGTTGATCTAGTTTCAAAATAGAAAATATTTGCATAACATTTGTTATAAATTATTTACAAAATAAAATATTGAAATTATTTCAAACCATAACCTAAACTCATGTTGATGCTGAACTTAATTGAAAATTAAGTATAGAATCGATTAGATCTAGAATTATGAATTAAAGATCTAATATCATTCGCATAAAATATGTGTTGGGAAATGTGTCCCAAAAAGCCAATCGTCAAGCTGTTGACGATTGAGCAACCAAGTATTGTAATTGATTTGTTAATAAATAAAATATATTTGACATTTTCATCATAAGCTTTCATCTTCTAATGAACTCTGTTGTTATGATGAAGTCCTTAGGACTATTTAGATTCGATAAAGAGAGGATTTATCGATTAGTCCTTAAAATAGTTCATGACCAAATGATAGGCTGTTAATAAGGACGACAGCTTCTATCGAGCATAGGTCGCTGTAGGCCATATGGGTTGGTTGTCCTCTTAACCAAAGAGTGTGGAGATACTGGTATGGCATACAGGTGAGACATACTGGTACATCACATTGAACGTGACCAACTCTAGAGTATTCTACTGTCGAGAATGTCTCTGATGGGACATAGGTATAAGTGTCCCTTAGACTTGAGATCACCTCAGTGACTTGCAAGTAACTCACTATGCTTTGGTACTGGACTAACTAAATTTTTAATTCAGGGATGGAAGGCTTCTGGGCACAGTCAAATACTTGTGAAGTCAGAGTATGATCGAGATGGGATTGACCACTCCAAGAGTTGGAGAAGAATGAGTTGCTGTATTTCAATTTAGCAAAAACTTGGCCAGGGTAATCCTTCAGATGGATTTGATATTTTGAAATACAATGTGGACAACCTGATCAAAGTTGACAGTTGAACTCTGGGGTATCCTATGATCATTTTGGTCAAGGGGATGAATTATATGAAAACTATATCCGCATGGGTTCTAAGGATGTTGTTCTACACATTCGACCTATCCAGTCATCGGGTACCATTGCTAGATGGTCACTTTGATTGGTATAAAAATTTATTCCTGTACTACTGACTTAGGTTCGGACCTATGAGGTCACACACATTAGAGTTCATGATCCGATCGGATGGTTGATCAACGATTAAGAATCGTTCTAGGGTTAAATGATCAATACGATTGACATTTAACCCAGTGCAAGTGTTGCAGGAGGATCGATTAGCAATTTGATTGCTAATTGACTTAATTTGATTAAGCCAATGGGCTGAGATTAAGTCTAATTAAATATGATTTAATTAGATTTGGTTTGGGCTTGATTGGATCAAGTCTAATTGATTTATTGGATAAGCCAAGTGCAAGGAAAAACTAGTCCTAGTTCAACTAGGACTTGGGTCAATCTAATTTCTAATTTGATTAGAAAATTAAATCAGATTTAAATCTAATTTAATCTGATTAAATTAAGTTTTTAATTAGGTTAAGACCTATTTTAATTAGATTGATCTAATTTTAGTTTGATTTGGTTTGAGAAACCAAATTAAAACAAGTCATAAGATAGAATCCTAGTAAGACTACGATTCCACCTTGCACCACATAAGCCTTCCCCATGCCCTCTCTCTCATTCAATGCCAATCTCCTCTTATTTTGTGTGACAAAAGCCCTCTCCCAAGTCTCTCCCACATTCACATAAGGTCTCCTCTCTTCTTTCTTACATGGAAGGTGGTTTGGATCAAATCAAAAAGGAATAAGTTTGGATTTCAAATTCTATGAGACAGAGTTTTAGAAATCCAAAACTCTTTCAATTTTGCACCGAATCTATCCAATTCCTTTTTGAAATTTTTGTGGTTTTTTAGGTACACATTATGCATCCTTTTCTAGTGATCCATGAATAAAAATAAGGAGGAGGTGCTCAAGTGTTGGGCGCCCCTTAACTTGCCATGTTTGGATAAGCCTTGACTAGGTATTTGACCTAGACAAGGACTCTATCATATCTCTTTATATAAAATAAGTTTCTTCATAAAATTTTTGAAGAAGATAGAGATTTGAGAGTTCTTTGGGCCATATAAAAATTAGAGAGAAAGACCTTTGGGTCGTGGAGATATAAAAGACACAAGTTAGGGTGTCTAGAGAGAGAAACGAGAAGAAGAAGAGGGTCTTCTTTTAGGGTTGTTTGTTTTCACATCTTTCCTCCCTCCATCTTGAGTTTCTTGAGAGTGTCTCAGATTTAAAACTCCTCCTTCTACTTTTTAACTTTGAAAGAGTCCAAATAAAGAAGAAGGAGGCACCTGATCAACCATCAAAGAAGGATCAGCGCAGTACTAGCATACTGTGTTGATTTCCTGAAGCAGGACTTCTGATCGAGATTCGTGGGCTCGTGTGGATGACTCCTAGAGGTCGGATGCATGTGTGGCTTGCAACATCATCCTCAAATCTGGATCAGCAAGGTTAGAACATCTAACTTGCAAGATAATAGATCTGATCTATTGTTTAATACATACATTAGATGTAGTATAGAAACATGTTGATATGATCAACATGCAGTTCATGCTGTATATATATATTTTAATTTTTGATTTAATGATATATATAATAATCATATAATAAGATCTTAGATCTAGGGATTCTCTGATTTTAAAAAATAAATTTTGATTTATTTTAGTCTTCCGCTGTATGATCTTGAAAAAGTTTCTAGATCTAACTCTGAAACCCTAGATTTGGTTCCTACAATTGGTATCAGAGCCTAGATTCTTTATTACATGATTATTTATACATGTTTAGATTATTTCTTAGATTAGATCTAATTTATAATCTAATTATTAAATCTAAAATTAAAATTTTAGATCAATCATGAACTGCAAGGTTGTCCTGCTGTAAGGTTTACCCCTTATAGTGCAAAGGTTGTCCTAGTTTGTGTAGATCTATCTTTAATCATAAATTTGTTAGATATGATCTATATTAAATTTATAATTTATTATATTTAAAAGATATTTAAATCTAAAATAAAATCTCTTTGTTAATAATTTTTGTGCAAAGAAATTGTTTAAAGTTGAAATTGTTTCAATTACATGAACCTGTTTAGATTAGATCTAAAGTAGTTTCATGTTTATTTTACTTGTATCTTGATTATGAATCAAACATGAAATATGGTTGGTAGAATCATATTGTAAAATTATTTTACAAATATGAAAATTATTTTTTGAAAAGCCGAACCCAACCCTCAGCCCAAAACTTAAATAAGAATTAAGAAGTTGTTTGATTAGGTTCTAGGATTGTGAATTGAAGAACCTAAGACACAAACCATAACACATTGGGTTAATGGGTTAGTGGAAATTAGGTCCATTAATTGGGTTAGACCTATGGTTAGATTGAAGATGGACTTAATTAGAGAATTGACTAAATCTAATCAATTGTTGTCTTAGATTAGGTCAAGGATTCTCTAGATCAATTACAATAGTTGTAGTTGGTCAAGTCCATGTCTTTAACGAGAACCAAATAGACTTGATTCTTGGCTAAGTGGCCAAATGATCATATCATCATGTGGTGTTATTGAGAGCAGCAAAGAATATGAATTTAGTTGTAAATTTGATGATGCTCAGTGGAAGAAAATTCTTCAAATATTGAAGGAGTTCTTTCTCATCTCTGAAGATATATCTTCGGTGTGGCAATAATCTTTTGAGAATGAAAAAGAAGGTGCAAGAAAGTCATGCTTGGGCTGAGAAGCTCAAACTGACAAAAGAGTTTAAAGTTACCTAGTCTGGTAGAGTCCCTTAACTTGAACAGGCTAAGGAAGAGAAATCAACAAAGGGTTGTTGAACAAGGTACTTATATGATAACACCTTGTGATTTCTCCATCTGTGACACTACTACCTGGATATTGGATATCAGAAGTCTATGCAAATTATTGTAATAACTTCAGGTGAGTAGAAAGATTGACAATCGCAAGAGATTTTTGAACATTGGAGTTGAAAGTCATATTGCAATCCTGATTTTAAGAATCATCAAGCTTATTTTCAATTCCAACAATATCATTTTAATGATTGTCACTATTATCTAATGATTTTATGATTTCATTATGAATAATGTCAAAATCATATGGATAACTAAAAAATGATATTTATGAATAGTCACAGCCTGTTAGTGTAATGTACACAACAAACAAACCTTAAAGTAGATAATGTCACAAATATCTATCTTTGGCAATTTAGGCTCGATCATTAAACAAGAATAAGATCAACAGGAGATAATTCTCGAAGTCAATAATTATGAATCATTGTCAATCAGTTAATCCAATCTCTTTAGTAAGATGATCAAGTCATCTTTTGCTGGAAAAAATGAACGAGCCAATGATATTTTGAATCTGATACATACTGATATATTAGATCTATAAACATATTTTTATAAATTCAGATTATTTAAAATGTTCAAACAATTCTATAATAAGATAGAGAAATAAATTAAAAAGAGCATTAAAACTTTTCGATCAGACCAAAGAGGAGAATACTCTTCCGATAAGTTTTGACATATCTAGAAGAGAATAGGATTCTCTCTTATTGGAATCGACTTTGTTAGATATAGTTTGATCTATGATAGGATTTAAAAGTCTACCAGTCTTCTTTTAAGATTATGTTCTTGAGACTACTTGTTATGTTCTGAACTGGATTTTGAATTAATCAGTCGCAATGACTTCATATAAGATATCGACTAGGCATAAGCCGATACTTTCTTACCTTGAGGTTTGGAAGTGTTTGTTTTATGTCGAGCATTTGTAGACCGATTAGCTTGGATCTCGATCCTATATATATTATTCTACAAGATAATTTCAAAGAATCTAGGAGATATAACTTTTACCTTGCTAAAAAACAAAAGTTGTTCAGCATTCTTTTCAGAAAAGAAATACCTTGGTGAAGATACTGATGTCTTTAATGTGGAACTTATGAAATTCGATAGGTAGAAGAACTGATACAATCTAGTGAATCAATAGAATTGAATTTGATTAGATCAAATTCAAAACCCATTGTAGAGACACCATGAAGGAGATTCGGTAGAGTACCACATCCGTCAAATAGAGACTTCGATTTCTAGATCTGAGACTTGATCCTGTTGAACTCGATAAGAACAATAAGGATTTGATCATCTACATAGATGCCATATAGAGGTCTGACTCTGATTAATGGCTTGGAGCCACAGAGTCTGAAATGAAGTCCATAAAAATCAATGGTGTATGGACACTCGTTGATTCACTCGAGGGGTAAAACCCATAAAGTGTAAGTGGATCTCCAATAGGATTGGAGTAGCACAGATGAGAAGGTGGAGTTCTACAAAGCTCGTCTGGTTGCCTAAGGATATTGTCAACATTATGATATTGACCATAACAAGATATTTTCTCCTATGGTAATGCTAAATATTTTAGAGTTGGAACATGCATTTTAATAAGTGATCAAAATATATGACTTCGTTAAGAATGAAGAAAAATTCTGCAAATACAAATGGGTTAATAGTTCTGTGAGTGTACTTCTTGTTTTGTATATGAATGACATTTCTTATATTACAGGGAATAAAGATTTTGCTGTTATTATTATTCTTTATAAAGGGCTTTGAGAAAAGTATCTCTCATCCTAGGGATAAAGTTCTATAGAGTAGATCTAAGAGGATGCTTAAGTTTTTCAGTCCAACATATATAGGGTGTTTATGAGTAGAATTTATTCTAATATTATATCATATATGAGATCAGATATAGTATACTCACTAGAATAGTGAGTGGATACTTGCAAGTTCTGGATGAGAATCATTGGAAGGTCATCCTTAAGTATTTGAAAAATACTAAGGATTGGTGTCTCGATTATGAAGAATCTGACTTAAAACTTATGAAATTTGATTCCAATTTTAGTTGGATATAATAATAGTAAGAATGTATTGGAATACATCCTTACCCTAAATAATGGAGCAGTCTACTGAAATGGTTCCAAGCAGAGCAATATAGTCAAATTCAAATTGTGAGACAAAATATATTGCCGTATTTGATGCTTGTAAGGAAGCTATGTGATTGTACAAGTTCACTGGCAAGCTAGAAGTGGCAACCTCCGATGATGGTCCTGCTGTATTGTACAGCATCAAAGCCATAACTCATGCTAAGAAATCGAAGTCCCATTAGCTTACCAAGTATTTTGCATCACTACCATCTTATTCGAAAAATCTGTTAAGGTGATGTCAATCTTTAGAAGATCGATGGAAATGAGAACTTGACCATGTAGGAACCAGATCTAGGGTTTCAGGGTTAGATCTTGAAACTTTTTCAAGATCATACAGCGGAAGATTAAAATAAATCAAAATTATTTTCTAAAATTAGAGAATCTCTAGATCTAAGATCCTATTACATGATTATTACATAGCATTAAATCAAAAATTAAAATATATAAATATAGCATGAACTACATGTTGATCATATCAACATGTTTCTATACTACATCTAATGTATGTATTAAACAATAGATCAGATCTATTACCTTGCAAGTTAGATGTTCTAACCTCGCTGATCCGGGCTTGAGGATGATGTTGCAAGCTGCACATGCATCCGGCCTCTAGAAGTCGTCCACACGAGCCCACGAATCTCGATCAGAAGTCCTGCTTCAGAAAATCAGCACAGTATGCTAGTACTGCGCTGATCCTTCTTTGATGGTTGATCAGGTGCCTCCTTCTTCTTAATTTGGACTCTTCCAAAGATGAAAAGTAGAAGGAGGAGTTTCAGATCTGAGATGCTCTCAGAAAACTCAAGATGGAGGGAGGAAAGATATGAAAACAAACAACCCTAGAAGAAGACCCTCTTCTTCTTCTCGTTTCTCTCTCTAGACACCCTAACTTGTGTCTTTTATATCTCCACGACCCAAAGGTATTTCTCTTTAATTTTTGGATGGCCCAAAGGTCTCTCAAATTTCTATCTTCTTCAAAACTTTTATGAAGAAACTCATTTTATACAGAAAGATATGATAGAGTCCTTGTCTAGGTCAAATACCTAGTCAAGGCTTATCCAAACATGGCAAGTTAAGGGGTGCCCAACTCTTGAGCACCTCCTCCTTATTTTTGTATATGGATCATCAGCAAAGGGTGCATAATATGTACCCTAAAATTCATAAAAATTCCAAAAAAAATTTGGATAGATTCGGTGCAAAATTGAAAGAGTTTTGGATTTCTAAAACTCTATCTCATAGAATTCAAAATCCAAACTTATTCCTTTTTTATTTGATCCAAACCACCTTCCATGTAAGAAAGAAGAGAGGAGACCTTTTGTGAACGTGGGAGAGACCTGGGAGAGGGCTTTTATCACATAAAATAAGAGGAGATTGGCGTTGAATGAGAGAGAGGGCATGGGGAAGGCTTATGTGGTGCAAGGTGGAATCCTAGTCTTACTAGGATTCTATCTTATGACTTGTTTTAATTTGGTTTCCCAAACCAAATCAAATCAAAATTAGATCAACCCAATTAAAATAGATCTTAACCCAATTAAGAATCTAATTTAATCAGATTAAATTAGATTTAAATCTGATTTAATTTTCTAATCAAATTAGAAATTAGATTGATCCAAGTCCTAGTTGAACTAGGACTAGTTTTTCCTTGCACTTGGCTTATCCAATAAACCAATTGGACTTGATCCAATCAAGCCCAAACTAAATTTAATTAAATTATATTTAATTAGACTTAATCTCAGTCCATTGTCTTAATCAAATTAAGCCAATTAGCAATCAAATTGCTAATCGATCCTCCTACAACACTTGCACTAGGTTAAATGTCAATCGTATTGATCATTTAACCCTAGAACGATTCTTACTCGTTGATCAACCATCCGAATGGATCATCAACTCTAATGTGTGTGACCTCATAGGTTCGAACCTAAGCCGGTAGTATAAGAATAAATTTTTGTACCAATCGAAGTGACCATCTAGCAATGGTACCCGACGATCGAATAGGTCGAATGTGTAAAACAACATCCTTAGAACCCATACGGATATAGTTTTCATATAATTCATCCCCTTGACCAAAATGATCATAGGACACCCCAGAGTTCAACTGCCAACTCTGATCAAGTTGTCTACATTGTATTTTAAAATATCAAATCTATCTGATGGATTACCCTGGTCAAGGTTTTGCTAAATTGAAATAAAGCGACTCATTCTTCTCCAACTCTTGGAGTGGTCAATCCCATCTCGATCACACTTTAACTTTGCAAGTACTTGACTGTGCCAGAAGCCTTCCATCCCTGAATTAGAAATTCAGTTAGTCTAGTACCAAAGCACAGTGAGTTGCTTGCAAGTCACTGAGACGATCTCAGGTCTAAGGGACACTTATACCTATATCCCATTAGAGACATTCTCGACAACAGAATGCTCTGGAGTTGGTCACGTTCAATGATGATGTACCCTTACATCTCACCTATATGCCATACCAGTGTCTCCACACTCCTTGGTTTAGAGGACAACCAACCCATATGGCCTACAGTGACCTATGCTCGATAGAAGCTATCGTCCTTATTAACAGCCTATCATTTGGTCGTGAACAGTTTTAAGGACTAATCGATAAATCCTTTCTTTATCGAACTTAAATAGTCCTAAGGACTTCATCATAACAACGGAGTTCGTTAGAAGATGAAAGCTTATGATGAAAATGCCAAATATATTTTATTTATTAACAAATCAATTACAATACTTGGTTGCTCAACCATCAACAGCTTGACGATTGGCTTTTCGGGACATATTTCCCAACAACTCCCACTTGTCCTAAAGCTACTCGGCACAGTATCTAATACCCATCTTCGACTTGTGGTTGTCGAACTCCTTTATCGCAGGGTTTTAGTGAAGGGGTCGGCCAGGTTTTCCTTTCCATCGATCTTCTGAAGGTCGACGTCACCTCAATCCATGATCTCTCAGACCAGGTGGAAGCGATGCAAGATGTGCTTCATCCGCTGGTGTGCTTTGGGTTCTTTCGCCTGAGCTATGGCACCAGTGCTGTCACAGTAGAGCAGGACCGGACCATCGAGGGAGGGTGCTACTCCGAGCTCGTTGATGAATTTCCTCAGCCACACAGCTTTCTTCATGGCATCCGATGCTGTGATGTACTCTGCTTCACAAACAGAGTCTGCCACAGTATGTTGCTTGGAACTCTTCTAGCAGATGGCTCCACCATTCAGAGTAAAGATATAACCTGACACGCTCTTGCTGTCATCATGGTCAGATTGGAAGCTAGAGTCTGTGAACCCCACAAGTTTCAGATCTGACTCGCCATAAACCAACCATTGGTCCTTAGTATTTCTCAAATACTTAAGGATGGCTTTAACCACTTTCCAGTAATTTTCTCCAGGATCAGATTGGTATCTACTCACTACTCCTAGTGAGTATGCCACATCTGATCTTGTACATGTCATGGCGTACATGATAGATCCCATGGCTAAAGCATATGGGACTCTACTCATACGCTCTCTCTCTTCAGGAGTTGTCGGACAATCCTTCTTAGAGAGAGAAATTTCTTGGCCTATCGGTAGATAGCCCTTCTTGAAATTCTCCATGCTGAACCTCTTCAGCACAGTGTCTATGTACATGGACTGGGATAACCCAAGCATCCTTTTAGATCTATCCCTATAGATCTTCATCCCTAGGATGTAGGATGCTTCACCCAAGTCCTTCATGGAAAACTGTGATGACAACCAAACTTTTATTCCCTGTAGTGCAGGGATGTCATTTTCGATTAAGAGAATGTCATCCACGTACAAAATAAGGAATACCACAACTGGAACATTTGCCCATTTATAAATGCAGGGCTCTTCTCCATTCTTAATGAAGCCATACATTTTGATCACCTTATCAAAATGCATGTTCTATCTCCGAGAAGCTTGCTTCAATCCATAAATGGATCTCTGAAGCTTGCACACTTTGGACTCATCTGTGGATGTAAACCCCTCAGGTTGTATCATATACACCTCTTCGGTCAGCTCTCCATTCAGAAAAGTTGTCTTTACATCCATCTGTCAGATCTCATAATCCAGATGGGCAGCTATTGCAAGCATTATCCGAATGGATTTGAGCATTGTCACAGGGGAAAACATCTCGTCATAGTCAATACCATAACGTTGACGATACCCCTTGGCGACCAGACAGGCTTTATAGGTCTCCACCTTTCCGTCTGTGCCCCTCTTCCTTTTGAAGACCCATTTACACCCAATGGGTTTAACCCCTTCAGGTGGGTCAACCAATGTCTATACATCGTTGACCTTCATGGACTCCATTTGGATTTCATGGCTTCAAACCATTTCTCGGAATCAGGTCTCTGCATTGCATCCATATAGGTGATCGGATCCTCATTATTCTCATCAAGTTCGATGGGATCACCGTCCTGGATCAAGAAATCGTAGTATCTATCCGGCTAACGTGGTACTCTATCAGATCACCTTAATGGTGTAGGTACATTGAGCTTCGGATCTGATCTAATCATATCTGACTCAGGTTCAGCTATTGGTGTCAGTCCTTCTACCTATTGAACTTCATCAAGTTCAACCTTAGAGGCAACGGTTCCTTCACCAAGGAACTCTTTTTCTAAAAAGATTGCCTTAAGGCTGACGAACATCTTTTGTTCATCAGCATGGTAGAAAAAATATCTTTTTGTCTCTTTGGGGTACCCTATGAATGAGCATTTGTCAGACCTAGGTCCAAGTTTGTCTGTGACTAATCGTTTGACATAGGCCGGGCACCCCCAGACCCTAAGGTGTGAAAGTGCTGGCTTACGTCTCGTCCATATCTCATATGGAGTCTTAATTACAGACTTACTTGGAATCCTATTTAACAGATCACAGGCCGATTCGAGTGTATATCCCCAGAAGGATATCGGCAAGCTAGCAAAATCTATCATGGATCGGACCATGTCTAACAGAGTCCGATTCCTCCTTTAAGACACACCATTATGCTGTGGTGTTCCTGGAGGAGTCCATTGGGAGAGAATCCCATTCTCTCCTAGATATGTGAGAAATTCACTAGAAAGGTATTCTCCTCCTCGATCAGATCGAAGAGTTTTAATACTCTTCCCAGTTTGTTTTTCTACTTCACTTCAAAATCGTTTGAACATTTCAAATGAATCCGACTTATGTTTCATCAGATAGACATATCCATATCGGGATAGGTCATCCATGAAAGTTATGAATTAGAAATATCCACCTCTAGCACTAATGCTCATGGGTCCGCATACATCAGTATGTACTAGGCCCAAGAGCTTAGTAGCTCTTTCACCTTTTTCAGTAAAAGATGACTTGGTCATTTACCAAGAAGACAGGACTCACAGATTGAAAGTGATTCACAATCACTGACTTCGAGGATTCCCTCTTGAGTCAACCTGTTTATTCTGTTCTTGTTTATATGACCTAGCCTACAGTGCCATAAGTAGATATCTGACACACTATCTAATCTAGGGTGCTTGCCAGTAGAATAGACTCTTATCAAGCTTGATCTTTTTGGTCTGGCTCTGCACTGATGTCCCAGCCAGAACTTGCACCTTCTTCACTTTCTTCTTCTTGTTCTTCTTTTCTTTCTTAAAGGGTCGAGAACCAGAAGATGAACCTCCCACTAAGTTCACCGACTCCTTGAGGAGTTGGTGATCCTTCTCAAAGTTCTGAAGTAACCCCAGTAACCCGTGGTAGTTCTCTTCAGGTTTTGTCATTCTATAATGAGTGAGGAATGAGAGATAAGACTTGGACAGCGAGTTCAGTATTGCATCTTTCCCAAGCTGCTCATGCAAGGGAAAGCTGAGCTTGCTCAATCGTTCCATCAGCTCGATCATGTACAATACATGATCAGTGATAGAGGCACCATCTCATATTTTGGCATTGAAGATGGCACAACTAGTCTTGTGCCTCTCTATGTCATCGGGTGTGCCAAAGGCATCCTCCAACACTTGAAGCATGTCCTTTGACTGAGCCATCTCGAATCTGCGACTGAACTCGTCGCTCATGGCAGTCAGCTTGATACAGCGCACCATGGTCCGATCATTGAGCCACTTCTGGTAAGTGTCTCTGACTGTTCCACGTGCATTGGTAGCTGGCTCCTTGGGTGCAGGATCTATTATCACATATAGGATCCATTCATGCTCAGGACTATCTTCAACTTTCGATACCAGCTACCGAAGTTGGGTCCCACCAACTTATCATTGTCCAACAATGTTCGGAGCGATAGAGAAGTGGCCATATTTGCACAAAGGAGAACCATAACCTAATTAGTAATTGATTCATTAAACCTAAAGATTTAGACTTTAATCAAAAGGTTTTTCCCACTATTTTATTCGAATTGGTAGCCTCTACCTCCAATTCGAAGAATTACCCTAATTTCTTAGTGGGTACTAGAATCCACTTAGACTGCACACAAGCCCAACTTTGGTTGGCCAACCCATGTACATCTAAGGGTAGGTTCATAACTAATTGTTTCTCTAAACAACTTCTAGTAATTTTAATTTTGCCCCAGAAACCTAATCAGTAGGCTTTGGCCTCCACTGTAAGGATCCAGTTAGGTCCAACCATTAACATGATCATACTTGGTGTATCTAACCAACGAATGATTAAGCCCAACTTTGGTTGGCTCACCTAACCACCATTAGAGAGACACTTCCAAGTCATCATATGATGAGTGATAATTCCATTAGTCAACAAGCACCAGGCCTTTGGGTCTGTAATGATTATTGAGTTAATGGACTCATTATCAAACACCTTAATGGAAGGCTATGACTCAGTTATCTCCATAACTTTATCATTTTAAGAACCTAATAATTTTAGAAGATTTAAATAATTTAGAGTATGAGGTCAGATGAACCAGCTTATCATGATCCTCCCACTGGCTTCACCAAGTCAGCTTAAGGGAGACCATTAAAAGGGCTGGTCTAGGAGCACCTAAATCAGTCACACTGATTTACCTAGCTGACATGGGTCAGCTCGAATAGTCAAGTGATCCGATCAAAACATAATTTCACCAAGAGGTCAGGTAAGTTCGATCAGTGGGAGGGTCTGCCAAAGCTTGCCTTAGACACCATCAGAAATGGCCAGGTAAGCGGGCTCCCAATTAAAAACCATCGGTCTGGTTTACCTTAGACACCAACTGGTTTAATTAGTTTCAATTAGATCAACCTAACAGTTCGTGCTAGACCGCTTAGCCAAGAATCAAGTCCATTTGGTTCTCGTTAAAGATATGGACTTGACCAACTACAACTATTGTAATTGATCTAGAGAATCCTTGACCTAATCTAAGACAACAATTGATTAGATTTAGTCAATTCTCTAATTAAGTCCATCTTCAATCTAACCATAGGTCTAACCCAATTAATGAACCTAATTCTCACTAACCCATTAACCCAATGTGTTATGGTTTGTGTCTTAGGTTCTTCAATTCACAATTCTAGAATCTAATCAAACAACTTCTTAATTCTTAATTAAGTTTTGGGCTGAGGGTTGGGTTCGACTTTTCAAAAAATAATTTTCATATTTGTAAAATAATTTTACAATATGATTCTACCAACCATATTGCATGTTTGATTCATAATCAAGATACAAGTGAAATAAATATGAAACTACTTTAAATCTAATCTAAACAGGTTCATGTAATTGAAACAATTTCAACTTTAAATAATTTTTTTGCACAAAAATTATTAACAAAGAGATTTTATTTCAGATTTAAATATCTTTTAAATCTAATAAATCATAAATTTAATCTAGATCATATCTAACAAAATTTATGATTAAAGATAGATCTACACAAACTAGGACAACCTTTGCACTGTAAGGGATAAACCTTACAGCAGGACAACCTTGCAGTTCGTGATTGATCTAAAATTTTAATTTCAGATTTAATAATCAGATTATAAATTAAATTTAATCTAAGAAATAATCTAAGCATATATAAATAATCATATAATAAAGAACCTGAGCTCTAATATCAATTGTAGGAACCAGATCTAGGATTTCAGGGTTAGATCTTGAAACTTTTTCAAGATCATACAGTGGAAGATTAAAATAAATCAAAATTATTTTCTAAAATTAGAGAATTTCTAGATCTAAGATCTTGTTATATGATTATTACATAGCATTAAATCAAAAATTAAAATATATAAATATAGCATGAACTACATGTTGATCATATCAACATGTTTCTGTACTACATCTAATGTATGTATTAAACAATAGATCAGATCTATTACCTTGCAAGTTAGACATTCTAACCTCGCTGATCTGGGTTTGAGGATGATGTTGCAAGCCGCACATGCATCCGACCTCTAGGAGTCGTCCACACGAGCCCACAAATCTCGATCAGAAGTCCTGCTTCAGGAAATCAGCACAGTATGCTAGTACTACGCTGATCCTTCTTTGATGGTTGATCAGGTGCCTCCTTCTTTTTGATTTGGACTCTTCCAAATATGAAAAGTAGAAGGAGAAGTTTCAGATCTAAGACACTCTCAGGAAACTCAAGATGGAGGGAGGAAAGATATGAAAACAAACAACCCTAGAAGAAGACCCTCTTCTTCTTCTCGTTTCTCTCTCTAGACACCCTAACTTATGTCTTTTATATCTCCACGACCCAAAGGTCTCTAAAATTTCTATCTTCTTCAAAAATTTTATGAAGAAACTCATTTTATACAGAGAGATATGATAGAGTCCTTGTCTAGGTCAAATACCTAGTCAAGGCTTATCCAAACATGACAAGTTAAGGGGCGCCCAACTCTTGAGCACCTCCTCCTTATTTTCATCCATGGATCATCAGAAAAGGGTGCATAATGTGTACCCTAAAAGTCATGAAAATTTTGAAAAAAATTTGGATAGATTCGGTGCAAAATTGAAAGAGTTTTGGATTTCTAAAACTCTATCTCATAGAATTCGAAATCCAAACTTATTCCTTTTTGATTTGATCCAAACCACCTTCCATGTAAGAAAGAAGAGAGGAGACCTTTTTGAACATGGGAGAGACCTGGGAAAGGGCTTTTGTCACATAAAATAAGAGGAGATTGGCGTTGAATGAGAGAGAGGGCGTGGGGAAGGCTTATGTGGTGCAAGGTGGAATCCTAGTCTTACTAGGATTCTATCTTATGACTTGTTTTAATTTAGTTTCTCAAACCAAATCAAACCAAAATTAGATCAACCCAATTAAAATAGGTTTTAATCCAATTAAGAAGCTAATTTAATCAGATTAAATTAGATTTAAATCTGATTTAATTTTCTAATCAAATTAGAAATTAGATTGATCCAAGTCCTAGTTGAACTAGGACTAGTTTTTCCTTGCACTTGGCTTATCCAATAAACCAATTGGACTTGATCCAATCAAGCCCAAACTAAATCTAAATAATTATATTTAATTAGACTTAATCTCAACCCATTGGCTTAACCAAATTAAGCCAATTAGCAATCAAATTGCTAATCGATCCTCCTGCAACACTTGCACTGGGTTAAATGTCAATCGTATTGATCATTTAACCCTAGAACGATTCTTAATCGTTGATCAACCATCCAAACGGATCATGAACTCTAATGTATGTGACCTCATAGGTTTGAACCTAAACTGATAGCACAGGAATAAATTTTTGTACCAATCGAAGTGACCATCTAGCAATGGTACCCGACGATCGGATAGATCGAATGTGTAGAACAACATCCTTAGAACCCATGTGGATATAGTTTTCATATAATTCATCCCCTTGACCAAAATGATCATAGGACACCCCAGAGTTCAACTATCAACTCTGATCAAGTTGTCCACATTGTATTTCAAAATATCAAATCCATCTGATGGATTATCCTGGCCAAGGTTTTGCTAAATTGAAATACAACGACTCATTCTTCTCCAACTCTTGGAGTGGTCAATCCGATCTCGATCACACTCTGACTTTGCAAGTACTTGACTGTGCCCAGAAGCCTTCCATCCCTAAATTAGAAATTCAGTTAGTCCAGTACCAACGCTCAGTGAGTTGCTTGCAAGTCACTGAGACGATCTCAGGTCTAAGGGACACTTATACCAATATCCCATCAGAGACATTCTCGACAGCAGAATGCTCTGGAGTTGGTCACGTTCAATGATGATGTACTCTTATATCTCACCTGTATGCTATACCAGTGTCTCCACACTCTTTGGTTAAGAGGACAACCAACCCATATGGCCTACAGCGACCTATGCTCGATAGAAGCTGTCATCCTTATTAACAGCCTATCATTTGATCGTGAATAGTTTTAAGGACTAATCGATAAATTCTCTCTTTATCGAACTTAAATAGTCCTAATGACTTCATCATAACAACGGAGTTCATTAGAAGATGAAAGCTTATGATGAAAATGCCAAATATATTTTATTTATTAACAAATCAATTGCAATACTTGGTTGCTCAACCGTCAACAGCTTGACGATTGGCTTTTTGGGACACATTTCCCAACAGACCAACCTATTTACTAAAATCTCGGTATCTAGGAGTTCTGAGATGATAAATCAAAGATGGGTATATGATACTATACTAGTTGGCTTTAGTCCAAATGGAAGTTGTTGGAAATTGTGTCCTAAAGCCAATCGTTGGATGATTGCACTGATTATAAATATATATGAATTGATCAATCATAAAAATTATTTAATATTTTTCATCATAAGGTTATATCTTTTAACGAACTTCTATGTTGTAATGAAGTCCTTAGAACTACTTTGATCGATAAAGGAGGATTTATCGCATAGTCCTTAAACTGGTTTGTGATCAAATGATACGCTATTACTAGGACGATAGCGATATCAAGTGTAAGTCATTGTGTGCCATATACGTTGGTTATCTTTGTAACCAAATAGTATGAAGATATTGATATAGCATGTAGCTGAGATATAAAGGTACATCATCACTGAACATGACCAACTGTGGAGCACTCTGCTGTCAAGGATAGCTTGCGAAGGGTATGGGTATAAGTGTCCCTCCAATTTGAGATCACCACGGTGGCTTACAAGCAACTCACTGTACTTTGATGTCAGACTAATTAAGTTTTTAATTCAATGATGAAAGATTTTTGGATACAGTCAAATACTTCTCAAGTCAGTGCATGAGTCAGATGGGATTGACCTCTCCGAATTAGTAGGAGATATGCATTAGTGTATTTCAATTTAGCAAAACCTGGGCTCGGATAATCCATGTGATGGATTTAAAAAAGATTGAAATACAATATGAATGACTTATTTAGAATTGACAGTTAAATCCTAGGTCATCCTTGAGCATTAAGGTCAAAGAGATGAATTATACAATAACCATATGCCAATAGATTCTTGAATGTTGCTTCGCCTTCATTCGATCTATACGGACGTCGGATCATCATTACTAGATGATTACATCGATTGATTTAGAAAGTTATTTCTATACTATTGACTTAAGTTCGAACCTATGGAGTCATACTCAAAAGAAGTTTCTGACTGATCATGTGGCTGATTAATGATTGAGAATCGTTCAAGGGTTTAATTGTCAATTTGATTGATGCTTAACTTTATATAAAAATTATAATAAATTAATTTATTATATATTAATAAATTAATAAAAGATTAATTAATAATTAGATTATTGATTAACTCAATTTGATTGAATAAAGAGGATTACATAAAATCTAATTGAATTGGATTCAATTAGATTTGAACCGATTAGGTTATGAGATAACCTAATCACTAAGGGAGAATTATCCCTGATTTGATCAGGACTTTAGGTCAATCAATTCTTAATTTGATTAAAATTTAATTAAAAATTTATAAACCTAATTACATTGGATTTCATATATTTTATTTTGGCTAAACCAGATGTGATTTGGTTTAGATCCAAATAAAAAAAATTAAGAGTCCTTATTGGAATAGGACTCTTCTCCCTTGCACCAACCTAGATTGCACGCCATATATCTCTATGCACAAAATTATTTTGTACAATATTTTTTCACACTAAAAATTATTTTTCCTTTTCTATCCCACATCTAAATTTGATTTAATTTTGATAAAAGAAAGATTCTAAAATTATATTTCAAAATATTCTTTATCAGGAGAATCTGTTCTCATCCAGATCAACCTCTCCACACCAATAAATTTCTTTCTCTTTATATGTGTGACATTTTGTAGAGATTTTTTATGAAATATCCATTGGAGAACTGATTTATCATAAAAAAATACAGAAAGAGATATCCCATATTTTTTTGGTATATTTTGGGATATGGAATTGTGAAGGGAGGCGAAATCCTATAAGAGTCCAGGATCACTAGGACTCTTCACCCCACCTTCTTACATACCTATAAAAAGGGCTTTTGTGATTTTTTTTGTATGTGTAAGATACTAAAAGAGAGATCTTCATGTGAAAAAAGTTTGGGCATGGTTCATTTGTTGGGAATAGTGTCTCAAAGCCAATCGTCAGCCTGTTGATGGTTGTGCTCATTTTTGTATTGTACATGAATTATGAATTAATAAAAATTATTTTGGTTTTTTTCATCACAAAATGTTTCATCTTCTAATGAACTCCTATGTTGTGGTGAAGTCCTTAGGACTATTTAGACTCGACAAAGGAGGATTTATCATTTAGTCCTTAAATCTGTTCGCGACCAAATGATACGTTGTTATCAAAGATGACAACGTTTATTAAACATAGGTCGTTGTGTGCCATATAGGTTGGTTATCCTCTTAACCAATGAGTGTAGAGATATTGGTATGGCATACAGGTGAGATATAAGGGTACATCTGCACTGAACGTGACCAACTCCGGAGCTATTTCTGCTGTCAAGATTTGCTCCAATGGAATATGGGTATAAATATCCCTCCGACCTGAGACCGTCACGATGACTTGCAAGCAACTCACTGTACTTAGACACTGGACTACCTGAATTTTTAATTCAGTGAAGGCTGCTGGGTGTAGTCAAGTACTTGACTTGTTGGTGCGTGTGTCAAGATGGGATTGACCACTCCAGTTTAGGAGCTGTGTACAGTCGTGTTTCAATTTAGCAAAACTTTGGCCAGGGTAGTCCTTGTGAGGAGTCACAAGACTATTTGAGTTGAGCACGATTCGGATGATCTGATCAGGGTTGACAGTTTAACCCTGAGTCGTCCTAAACACAGAGGTTAAAAGGATGAATTATACAGTAACCATATTCATGTAGATTCTGAGTGTTGCGATTGTGACCATTCGACCTATCCGGTCATCGAGTATCATTGCTCGATGGTCACTTTGATTAGTACAGGAATTGGTTCCTATGCTACCGACTTAGGTTCGAACCTGTGGGGTCACACACATTAGAGGTTCTTATCTGATGGCTGATGTAGAATCCTACTTATTTGAGACTCAGTGATCGAGAATCAGGATTCTCTGATCACGAGTTCCACACATTATGGGTATCGGGGTCAAGAGTCCCACTGGTTGGGATTTTTCGATTAGGTTTGCATATCGATGAATTCTGATGCCTGATTGCCCATCAAATTTGGACTCAGTATTTATGAGAGGTTTAATTAATGATTTGATCGCTAATTAACTCAATTCGATTGAGTAATTATTTTTGGATCAAGTCCAATTGAATTGGATTCAGTTGGGTTTGACCCAATTAGGTTAAGAGTTGACCTAATTGTCGAGATGGTTTGGTCCCTGATTTGATCAGGGGTTGGGCTTAGTCAATTCCTGATTTGATTAAGATTTTATTGAGCCTAATTAAACCTAATTAAGTTGAGTTTAAATTAGTCTAATTGGACCTAACTTATTTGGTTCAATTAGGTTGGTTTAAATAATTAAACCACCTTGACCCAATCTCCATGCGCCACCTCACTTCCATTGCACCCATTTGGATTCATGAGAAGGAACTTCTCATGAATTTTTTCCTCATGCCAAGTCCTCTCTATGCCCCACTTTAATGTTCCAAATGGATAGATAAGGATGATCGGTTGGCCATTCAAATTCAAAATAAAGTTTGAATTTGAATGGGCAATCAATCTTTGCACCTTATCTCTTTTTTTATGCCCTATTTATTACATGAGAAAAGGTTTCTCATGAAATCACTCCATGCACAATTTAAGCCATGCCTCACGCCTTTAGTGGATAAGGGAAGAGTTGGTGTCCATTTGAATTCAAAATTTGATTTGAATTCAAATGTGCAATTACTCATCTTTATCCTTTCTTTTGGATAAGACGTTTGACATTGTTATAAAAGGAGGAGAAGAGTGGGGCATGCACGAAAAAGTTTTTTGGAGAAAAATTCTGGGCATGAGAAGTCTTGTGCGTGAGAAGGAAGTCCATATCCTTCCAAGAGAAAAAGAAAGAAAAGAAAGAAAAGTGGGTGCAAGGTTTCTGATGAGTTTCCTAGAGTTTTAGCGTGGGGTTTGGAAAGTGAGAAAGTGAGCTACGAGTGTCGTGAGCCTACAAAATCTCTAGGAGATCTTCAATATCCTCTCAAGCACGTCTGTTGATAATTCAAAGCATCCAAAGAATCGACAGACATCGATCGAAGAAGTTCGATCAGCATCCACCGTCAAAAGGGCTCTACAACGAGCTAGCACTTGTGAGGAGTCAATCAGATCGGGAGCTTCGTGTGGATGATCCACAGAGGTCAGACACACTGTGTGGCTGTGTCACGATGATCAGACTCTCTCGATGGTGATCAGATTGCGGTGATCTACTACCCGCACAAAGGTATTGTGTTCTGAACACATTACAATAAAGTGTTTACTGTTCGAATTTGAATTTCAAATTTAAATGAATACATGCTATATATCATATTTAGATCCTAGTGTAGGATAAATTCATGTTAATTAATTAGATTAATTAATATCTTTTCACTGAAAAATTATAATTTTGAAAAATTTTAAAATTACCATTTTACCCCTGCACTAAATTTTTCCCACATCATTGTCTGAAAAATAGAGAGGAGGGTCTTCTCTCTTGGGGTGTGTGCAAAAACCTAAATACCAGATTTTTGGTTCTAAGGATTTGAAAAGAGAGAATAAATTAGAAAAAAATTATTTTCTTCTTCATCTTTCTTCCACCTCTTCATCTCCTCTAGAAATTCATCTTCAACCTATGAAAAGATTTTAGAGATTTGAAAAAAGAATTTAGATCAGCCAAAAAGAAGGCCTTCATGCGAGCAAGCACTCCCGAGAAGATAGATCAGATCGAAGCTTCGAGTGGATTTTTCATAGAGACTGGACGTGTGTGCGGCTGCGAGCAACCAGCAAGGACCTTCTCTACCATCTTCTCAATAGTGGTGATCATTGATCCACACTTAGGTATCGAGTTTTGAACTCAGATTAGAAGTAGATATGATCTACTGCTCACATGAATGCATGCTGATTTTATCTTCAGTATCTTTCAGATTTTATATGCAACATATCATATCATAGATCCTAGAGTAGGTTGATTTGATGATTAGATCATATACATGTTAGATTAATTTGATTAATCTAGTTGTCTTCCACTGTAATTTATTCAAAAAAATTTAGAAATACATGCATAAAATCGCCTACGCATCCCAACACTTCATCCCAAAGATGTAGGATACTTCTCACAAGTCCTTCATGGAGAACTATGATGACAACCAAATTTTTCTTCTCTATAATATAGGGATGTCATTTTTGATTAAGAGAATATCATCCATATACAAAATAAAAAATACTATCATAGAGTTATTAACCCACTTGTATATGCAGAGTTCTTCTCCATTCTTAATGAAGCCATACATTCTGATCATCTTATCAAAATGCATGTTTCAACTATGAGATGCCTGCTTAAGTCCATAAATGGACCTCTAAAACTTACACACCTTAAACTCATTTGTGGATATGAAACCTTCAAGTTGTATCATATGCACTTCTTCTTCCAGCTCTTCATTTAGGAAGGCTGTTTTCGTATCCATTTGCCAGATTTCATAGTCCAGATGTACTGCTATCGCAAGCATGATTCGAATGGACTTGAGCATTATCATAGAAAAAAATATCTCATCATAGTCAATACTATAATGCTGACAGTAACTCTTGACAACTAAACGGACTTTATAGGTCTCCACCTTTCCATCTGCGCCCCTCTTTCTTTTGAAGATCCACTTACACCCTATGAGTTTTACCCCTTTAGGTGGGTCAATCAATGTCCATACATCGTTGACCTTCATAGACTCTATTTTGAATTTTATGGCTTCCAGCTACTTATCAAAATTAGACCTCTGTATTGCATTCATATAGGTGATCGGATCCTCATTGTTCTCATCGAGTTCAACTGGATCCCATCTCGGATCAAGAAACCGTAGTATCTATCTGGTTGACGTGATACTCTATTAGATCTCCTTAAAGATATTTCTATAATAAGTTTTAGATTTGATCTAATCAAGTCTGACTCTATGCATTTACTAGATTATATCAGTTCTTCTATCGATCGAACTTTATTAAGTTCAATCATTGAGGCATTAGCTCTTTCCTTCAAAATTTTCTTTTCTAGAAAGACTGCCCTATTGCTGACGAACACCTTCTGTTCATTAGTATGGTAGAAGTAATACCTCTTAGTCTCTTTTGGATACCCTATAAATAGACACTTGTCAGACCTAGGTCCAAGCTTATCAGTTTTCTAATATTTCACATAAGCCGGACATCTTCAAATCCTAAGGTGAGAAAGTACTGGCTTACACCCTGTCCACATCTCATGTAGTATTTTACTTACGGACTTACTCAAAACTTTATTTAAAATATAACAAGTTGACTCGAGTGCATATCCCAAAAAGAGATCGACAAACTTGCAAAACCCATCATGGATTGAACCATATCTAACAGGATTCGATTCCTCCTTTCTGACATACCATTATGCTGTGATGTTCTAGGAGGGGTCCATTATGAGAGAATCTCATTCTCTTCTAAGTATGTCAAAAACTCACTGGAGAGATATTCACCTTCTCAGTTGGATCAAAGAGTTTTAATACTCTTTTCAGTTTATTTCTCTACTTCATTATGAATCATTTGAATATTTCAAATAATTCTATCTTATGTGTCATTAAATAGACGTGCCCATTGTAGGAACCAGATCTAGGGTTTCAGGGTTAGATCTTGAAACTTTTTCAAGATCAGGTAGCAGAAGACTAAAATAAATCAAAATTTATTTTTTAAAATCAGAGAATCTCTAGATCTAAGATCCTATTACATGATTATTACATAGCATTAAATCAAAAATTAAAATATATAGAGCATGAACTACATGTTGATCATATCAACATGTTTCTATACTACATCTAATGTATGTATTAAACAATAGATCAGATCTATTACCTTGCAAGTTAGACATTCTAACCTTGCTGATCCGGGCTTGAGGATGATGTTACAAATCGCACATGCATCCAGTCTCTAGGAGTCATCCACACGAGCCCACGAATCTCGATCAGAAGTCCTGCTCCAGAAAATCAGTACAGTATGCTAGTACTGTACTGATCCTTCTATGATCAGGTGCCTCCTTCTTCTTGATTTGGACTCTTCCAAAGATGAGAAGTAGGAGGAGGAGTTTCAAATCTGAGATGCTCTCAGAAAACTCAAGATGGAGGAAGGAAGAGATGAAACTAACAACCCTAGAAGAAGACCCTCTTCTTCTTCTCTTTACTCTCTCCTAGACACTCTATCTTGTGTCTATTATATCTCCATGACCCAAAGGTCTTTCTCTCTGATTTTAAGATGCCCCAAAGTTCTCTCAAATCTCTATGTTCTTCAAAAATTTTATGAAGAAATTTATTTTATAGAGAGAGATATGATAGAGTCCTTGTCAAGGTCAAATACCTACTCAAGGCTTATCCAAACATGGCAAGATAAGGGGCGCCCAACTCTTGGGCTCCTCCTTATTTTTGTGCATGGACTACCAGAAAAGGATGCATAATGTGTACCCTAAAAGCAATAAAAATATCAAAAAAAAAATTGGATAAATTTTGTGCAAAAAAGAAAGAGTTTTGGATTTCTAAAACTCTATCTCATAGAATTTGAAATCCAAACTTATTCCTACTTTGATTTGATCCACAATCACTTTCCATGTATGAAAGAAGAGAGGAAGCCTTTTGGACATGGGAAAAACCTGGGAGAAGGCTTTTGTCACACAAAACAAGAGGGGATTGGCATGGAATAAGAGAGAGGGCATGGGGGGGCTTATGTGGCGCAAGGTGGAATCCTAGTCTTACTAGGATTCTATCTTATGACAAGTTTTAATTTGGTTTCTCAAACCAAATCAAATCAAAATTAGATCAATCCAATTAAAATAAGTCTTAAACCAATTAAAAATTTAATTTAATTAGATTAAATTAGATTTAAATCTGATTTAATTTTTTAATCAAATTAAAAATTAGGTTGACCCAAGTCCTAATTGAACTAGGACTAGTTTTTTTCTTGCACTTGGCTTATCCAATAAATCAATTGAACTTGATCCAATCAAGTCCAAACTAAATCTAATTAAATTATATTCAATTAGACTTAATCTCAGTCCATTGGCTTAATTAAATTAAGCCAATTAGCAATCAAATTGCTAATCGATCCTTCTGCAACACTTGCACTAGGTTAAATGTCAATCGTATTGATCTTTTACCCTAGAACGATTCTTAATCATTGATCAACCATCCGATCGGATCATAAACTCTAATGTGTGTGATCTCATAGGTCCGAACCTAAGCTGGTAGCATAGAAATAAATTTTTATACCAATCGAAGTGACCATCTAGTAATGGTACCTGACGATCGGATAGGTCGAATGTGTAGTACAACATCCTTAAAACCCATGCTGATATAGTTTCCATGTAATTCATCCCATTGACCAAAATGATCATAGGATACCTCAGAGTTCAACTATCAACTTTGATCAAGTTGTCCACATTATATTTCAAAATATCAAATCCATCTGATGGTTATCCTGGCCAAGGTTTTGCTAAATTGAAATACAGTGACTCATTCTTCTCCAACTTTTGAAGTGGTCAATCCCATCTCGATCACACTCTGACTTTGCAAGTACTTGACTATGCCCAAAAGCCTTCCATCACTGAATTAGAAATTCAGTTAGTCCATTACCAAAGCACAGTGAGTTGCTTGCAAGTCACTGAGGTGATCTCAGGTCTAAGGGACACTTATACCTATATTTCATCAGAGACATTCTCGACAGCATAATACCCTAGAGTTGATCATGTTCAATGATGATGTACCCTTACATCTCACCTGTATGCCATACCAATGTCTCCACACTCCTTGGTTAAGAGGACAACCAACCCATATGGCCTACAGCGATCTATGCTCGATAGAAGCTGTCGTCCTTATTAACAGCCTATTATTTGGTCGTAAAAAGTTTTAAGGACTAATCGATAAATCCTCTCTTTATCGAATCTGAATAGTCCTAAAGACTTCATCATAACAACGGAGTTCATTAGAAGATGAAAGCTTATGATGAAAATACTAAATATATTTTATTTATTAACAAATCAATTACAATGCTTGGTTGCTCCACCGTTAACAGCTCGACGATTGACTTT
Source organism: Elaeis guineensis (assembly GCF_000442705.2). Taxonomy (NCBI): domain Eukaryota; kingdom Viridiplantae; phylum Streptophyta; class Magnoliopsida; order Arecales; family Arecaceae; genus Elaeis; species Elaeis guineensis. Next base: position 81,063,807 of record NC_026000.2, read on the forward strand.
TGGGACATATTTTCCAACAACTTTCACTTATCCTAAAGCCACTCGGCACAGTATCTAATACCCATCTTTGACTTGTGGTTGTCAAACTCCTTTATTGCCAGGGCTTTAGTGAAGGGATCGGCCAGGTTCTTCTTTCTGTCGATCTTCTGAAGGTCGACGTCATCTCGATCCATGATTTCTCGGATCAGGTGGAAGCGGCACAAAATGTGCTTCGTCCGCTGGTGTGCTTTGGGTTCCTTCGCCTGAGCTATGGCACCAGTGCTGTCGTAGTAAAGTAGAACCGAACCATCGAGGGAGGGTGCTACTCCAAGCTCGGTGATGAATTTTCTCAGCCACACGGCTTCCTTCGCGGCATCCGATGCTGTGATGTACTCCACCTCATAAACAGAGTCTGCCACAGTATGCTGCTTGGAACTCTTTCAGTAAATAGCTCCACCATTCAGAGTAAAGATATAACCCAACACGCTTCTGCTGTCATCATGGTCAGATTGAAAGTTGGAGTTTGAGAACCCCACAAGTTTCATATCTGACTCGCCATAAACTAACCATTGGTCCTTAGTATTTCTCAAATACTAAAGGATGGCTTTAACCACTTTTCAGTGATTTTCTCTAGGATCAGATTGGTATCTACTCACTACTCCTAGTGAGTATGCCACATCTGATCTTGTACATGTCATGGCGTACATAATAGATCCCATGGCCGAAGCATATGGGACTCTACTCATACGCTCTCTCTCTTCAGGAGTTATCGAACAATCCTTCTTAGAGAGAGAAATTCCATGGCCTATCGGTAGATAGCCCTTCTTGAAATTCTCTATACTGAACCTCTTCAGCACAGTGTCTATGTATGTGGACTGGGATAACCTAAGCATCTTTTTAGATCTATCCCTATAGATCTTCATCCCTAGGATGTAGGATGCTTCACCCAAGTCCTTCATGGAGAACTGCGATGACAATCAAACTTTTATTCCCTGTAGTGCGGGGATGTCATTTTTGATTAAAAGAATGTCATCCACGTACAAGATAAGGAATACCACAACTAGACCATTTTTCCATTTATAGATGTAGGGCTTTTCTCTATTCTTAACAAAGCCATACATTTTGATCACCTTATCAAAATGCATGTTCCAACTCTGAGAAGCTTACTTCAATCTATAAATGGATCTCTAAAGCTTGCACACCTTAGACTCGTCTGTGGATGTAAACCCCTCAGGTTGTATCATATACATCTCTTCGATCAGCTCTCCATTCAGAAAAGCTGTCTTTACATCCATTTGCCAAATCTCATAATCCAGATGAGCAGCTATTGAAAGCATTATCCGAATAGATTTGAGCATTGCCACAAGGAAAAATATCTCGTCATAGTCAATACCATAATGTTGACGATACCCCTTGGCAACCAGACGGGCTTTATAAGTCTCCACCTTTTTGTCTGTGCCTCTTTTCCTTTTGAACACCTATTTACACCCAATGGGTTTAACCCCTTCAGGTGGGTCAAGTAATATCCATACATTGTTGACCTTCATGGACTCCATTTCGGATTTCATGGCTTCAAGCCATTTCTCAAAATCAGGTCTCTGCATTGCATCCATATAGGTGATCGGATCCTCATCGTTCTCATCGAATTCGATGGGATCACCATCTCGGACCAAGAAATCATAGTATCTGTCCGACTGATGCGGTACTCTATCAGATTATCTTAATGGTGCAGGTACATTAGGCTCCAGATCTGATCTAATCAAATCTGACTCAGGTTCAGGTATTGGTGTCGATCCTTCTACCTGTTGAACTTCATCAAGTTCAACCTTAGAGGCAACGGTTCCTTCACCAAAGAACTTCTTTTCTAAAAAGATTGCCTTAAGGCTGACGAACACCTTTTGTTCATTAGCACGGTAGAAAAAATATCTTTTGGTCTCTTTGGGGTACCCGATGAATGTGCATTTGTCAGACCTAGGTCCAAGTTTGTCTATGACTAATCTTTTGACATAGGCCGGGCACCCCCAGACACTAAGGTGTGAAAGTGATGGCTTACGCCCTATCTATATCTCATATGGAGTCTTAATTACAGACTTACTTGGAATCCTATTTAACAGATAACAGGCCGATTCGAGTGCATATCCCCAGAAGGATATCGGTAAGCTGGCAAAACCCATCATGGATCGGACATGTCTAACAGAGTCCGATTTTTCCTTTCAGACACACCATTATGCTGTGGTGTTCCTGGGGGAGTCCATTGAGAGAGAATCCCATTCTCTCCTACATATGTGAGAAACTCACTAGAAAAATATTCTCCTCCTCGATCAGATCGAAGAGTTTTAATACTCTTCCCAGTTTATTTTTCTACTTCACTTCAGAATCGTTTGAACATTTCAAATGAATCCGACTTATGTTTCATCAGATAGACATATCCATATCTGGATAGATCATCCGTGAAAGTTATGAAGTAGAAATATCCACCTCTAGCACTTATGCTCATGGGCCCGCATACATCAGTATGTACTAGGCCCAAGAGCTAGTAGCTCTCTCATCTTTTTCAGTAAAAGGTGACTTGGTCATTTTACCAAGAAGATAGGACTCACAGGTTGAAGTGATTCACAATCACTGACTTTGAAGATTCTCTCTTGAGTCAACCTGTTTATTCTGTTCTTGTTTATATGACCTAGCCTACAGTGCCATAAGTAGATATCTGACACACTATCTAATCTAGAGTGCTTGCTAGTTGAATAGACTACATTAACAGGTTGTGATAACATATACACACTATTGTTCAAATGTCCACAAAAAATAGTAACACCATTCATAATGATATTACAAATTGTTTCTTTATTAAAATTTCATAATCATTTTTGGTCAGAAGGCCTATGGAAATGATATTTAAAAAGAAACTGGGACAGAAATGACAATCATTAAGAACAACAATATGGGATTCAAAGACAAGTTTCAAGATTCCTAATGCTAGAACTGAAACTGGTCTTCCATCTACAACGTTCAGGAACCTCTCACCTTGCTCGAATCTCTTACTGACCTGCAACCCTGCAATGAATTGCAAATATGGTAAGGACTACCGGTATCCAATACCCAGTCAGTTATATCACTAATAGAGAAATTGCAAGGAGTTATCATATAAATACCTTGCCCAACAATAACTTGCTGCTTTCTCTGCCTGTTCGGATCCAGGGAGGTAATGTATTGAGGACAGTTCCTCTTCTAGTACCCCCGCTTATTGCAAAAGAAGCATTCAGCTTGACTCTTATCGGGCTTGATCTTTTTGGTCTGGCCCTGCACTGATACCCCAACTGAACTTGTACCTTTTTCACTTTCTTCTTCTTATTCTTTTTTGTTTCTTAAAGGGTTGAGAACCAGAAGATGAACCTCCCACTAAGTTCACCAACTCCTTGTGGAGTTGGTGATCCTTCTCAAAGTTTTGAAGCAACCCCAGTAATCCGTGGTAATTCACTTCAGGCTTTGTCATTCTATAATGAGTAAGGAATGGGAGATAAGACTTGGGCAGCAGTTTAGTATTGCATCCTTCCCAAGCTGCTCATGCAAGGGAAAGCTGAGCTTGCTCAATCGTTCCATCAGCTTGATCATGTACAATACATGATCAGTGACAGAGGCACCATCCTGTATTTTGGTGTTGAAGATAGCACAACTAGTCTTGTACCTCTCCACGTCATCGGGTGTGCTAAAGGCATCCTCCAACACTTGAAGTATGTCCTTTGGCTGAGCCATCTCAAATCTACGACTGAACTTGTCGCTCATGGCAGCCAGCATGATACAGCGCACCATGGTCCGATCACTGAGCCACTTCTGGTAAGTGTCTCTGACTGTTCCACGTGTATTGACAGCTGGCTCCTTAGGTGTAGGATCCATTATCACATATAGGATCCGTTCATGCTCCAGGACTATCTTCAACTTTCGGTACTAGCTACCAAAGTTGGGTCCCACCAACATATCATTGTCCAACAATGATCGGAGCGATAGGAAAGTGCCATATCTGTACAAAAGAAAATCATAACCTAATTAGTAATTGATTCATTAAACCTAAAGATTTAGACTTTAATCAAAAAGTTTCTCCCACTATTTTATTCGAATTGGTAGCCTCTACCTTAATTCGAGGAATTATCCTAATTTCTTAGTGGGTACTAGAATCCACTTAGACTGCACAAAGTCCAACTTTGGTTAGCCAACCCATGTACATCTAAGGGTAGGTTCATAAATAATTATTTCTCTAAATAATTTTAGTAATTTTAATTTTACCCCAGAAACCTAATCAGTAGGCTTTGGCCTCCACTGTAAGGATCTGGTTAGGTCCAACCATTAACATGACCATACTTGGTGCATCTAACCAATGAATGATTAAGTCCAATTTGGTTGGCTCACCTAACCACCATTAAGAGACACTTCCAATCATCATATGATGAGTGATAATTCCATTAGTCAACAAGCACCAGGCCTTTGGGTCTGCAATGATTATTGAGTTAATGGACTCATTATCAAACACCTTAATGGGAGGCTATGACTCAGTTATCTCCATAACTTTATCATTTTAAGGACCTAATAATTTTAGAGATTTAAATAATTTAGAGGATGAGGTCAGATGAACCAGCTTATCATGATCCTCCCACTGGCTTCACCAAGTCAGCTTAAGGGAGACCATTAAAAGGGCTGGTCTAGGAGCACCTAAATCAGTCACACTGATTTACCTAGCTGACATGGGTCAGCTCGAATAGTCAAGTGATCCGATCAAAATATAATTTCACCAAGAGGCCAGGTAAGTTCGATCAGTGGGAGGGTCGGCCAAAGCTTGCCTTAGAACCATCAAAAATGGCCAGGTAAGTGGGCTCCCAATTAAAAACCACCGGTCTGTTTACCTTAGACACCAACTGGTTTAATTAGTTTCGATTAGATCAACCTAACAGTTCGTGCTAGACTGCTTAGCCAAGAATCAAGTCTATTTGGTTCTCGTTAAAGACATGGACTTGACCAACTATAACTATTGTAATTGATCTAGAGAATCTTGACCTAATCTAAGACAATAATTGATTAATTTAGTCAATTCTCTAATTAAGTCCATCTTTAATCTAACCATAGGTCTAACCCAATTAATGGACCTAATTCCCACTAACCCATTAACCCAATGTGTTATGGTTTGTGTCTTAGGTTCTTCAATTCACAATCCTAGAACCTAATCAAACAACTTCTTAATTCTTAATTAAGTTTTAGCTGAGGGTTGGGTTCGGCTTTTCAAAATAATTTTATATTTGTAAAATAATTTTATAATATGGTTCTACCAACCATATTGCATTTTGATTCATAATCAAGATGCAATAAATAAATATGAAACTACTTTAGATCTAATCTAAACAGGTTCATGTAATTGAAATAATTTCAACTTTAAAAATTTCTTTGCAAAAAATTATTAACAAAGAGATTTTATTTCAGATTTAAATACTTTTAAATCTAATAAATCATAAATTTAATCTAGATCATATCTAACAAATTTATGATTAAAGATAGATCTATACGAACTAGGATAACCTTTGCACTGTAAGGATAAACCTTACAGCAGGACAACCTTGCAGTTCGTGATTGATCTAAAATTTTAATTTTAGATTTAATAATCAGATTATAAATTAGATCTAATCTAAAATAATCTAACATGTATAAATAATCATGTAATAAACAACCTGGCTCTGATACCAATTGTAGGAACCAGATCTAGGGTTTCAGGTTAGATCTAAACTTTTTCAAGATCAGACAGCGAAGACTAAAATAAATCAAAATTTATTTTTTAAAATAAAAAATCTCTAGATCTAAGATTCTATTAATGATTATTATATAGTATTAAATAAAAATTAAAATATATAGAGCATGAACTACATGTTGATCATATCAACATGTTTCTATACTACATCTAATGTATGTATTAAACAATAGATCAGATCTATTACCTTGCAAGTTAGATGTTCTAACCTTCTGATCGGCTTGAGGATGATGTTCAAACTGCACACATGTCCATCTCTAGGAGTCGTCCACACGAGCCCACGAATCTCGATCAGAAGTTCTGCCAGAAATCAGCACAGTATGCTAGTACTGTGCTGATCCTTCTTCGATGGTTGATCAGTACCTCCTTCTTCTTGATTTGACTCTTTCAAAGATGAGAAGTAGGAGGAGTTTTAGATCTGAATACTCTCAGAAAACTCAAGATGGAGGAAGGAAGAGATGAAACTAACAACCCTAGAAGAAGACCCTCTTCTTCTCTTTACTCTCTCCTAGACACCCTATCTTGTGTCTATTATATTCCATGACCCAAAGTCTTTCTCTCTGATTTTTGGATGCCTAAAGGTCTCTCAAATTCTATGTTTCAAAAATTTCATAAAAAAATCAATTTATAAAAGAGATATGATAGAGTCCTTGTCTAGGTCAAATACCTAGTCAAGGCTTATCCAAACATGGCAAGATAAGGGGGCCCAACTCTTGGGCTCCTCCTCCTTATTTTCATGCATGGACTATAGAAAAGGTGCACAATGTGTGCCTAAAAGTCATAAAAATCTCAAAAAAAATTGGATAAATTTGGTGCAAAAAGGAAAGAGTTTTGGATTTCTAAAACTCTATCTCATAGAATTTGAAATCCAAACTTATTCCTACTTTGATTTGATGCACAACCACTTTCCATATATAAAGAAAAAAGAACCTTTTGGATGTGGAAAGACCTGGGAAAGACTTTTGTCACACAAAACAAGAGGGAATTGGCGTGGAATAAGAGAGAGGGCATGGGGGGCTTATGTGGCGCAAGGTGGAATCCTAGTCTTACTAGGATTCTATCTTATGACATGTTTTAATTTGGTTTCTCAAATCAAATCAAACTAGATCAACCCAATTAAAATAGGTCTTAACCAATTAAAATTAATTTAATCAGATTAAATTAGATTTAAATCTGATTTAATTTTTTAATCAAATTAGAAATTAGGTTGACCCAAGTCCTAATTGAACTAGGACTAGTTTTTTCCTGCACTTGGCTTATCCAATAAACCAATTGGACTTGATCCAATCAAGCCAAACTAAATCTAATTAAATTATATTCAATTAAACTTAATCTCAGTCCATTGGCTTAATCAAATTAAGCCAATTAGCAATCGAATTGCTAATCGATTCTCCTGCAACACTTGCACTAGGTTAAATGTCAATCGTATTGATCTTTAACCCTAGAATGATTTCTAATCGTTAATCAACCATCTGATCGGATCATGAACTCTAATGTGTGTGACCTATAGGTCGAACCTAAGTCAGTAGCACAGGAATAAATTTTTATACCAATCAAGTGACCATCTAGCAATGGTACCGACGATCGGATAGGTCAATGTGTAGAACAACATCCTTAGAACCCATGCGGATATAGTTTTCATATAATTCATCCCCTTGATCAAAATGATCATAGGACACCTCAGAGTTCAACTGTCAACTCTGATCAGATTGTCCAATTGTATTTCAAAATATCAAATCCATCTATGGATTATCCTGGCCAAGGTTTTGCTAAATTGAAATACAGTGACTCATTCTTCTCCAACTCTTGGAGTGGTCAATCCCATCTCGATCATACTCTGACTTCAAGTACTTGACTATGCCCAGAAGCCTTCCATCACTAATTAAAATTTAGTTAGTCTAGTACCAAAGCACAGTGAGTTGCTTACAAGTCACTGAGGTGATCTCAGATCTAAGGACACTTATACCTATATCCCATCAGAGACATTCTCGATAGCAGAATGCTCTGAAGTTGGTCACATTCAATGACGATGTCCCTTACATCTACCTGTATGCCATACCAGTGTCTCCACACTCTTTGGTTAAAAGGACAACCAATCCATATGGCCTACAGGATCTATGCTCGATAGAAGCTGTCGTCCTTATTAACAGCCTATCATTTGGTCGTGAACAGTTTTAAGGACTAATCGATAAATCTTCTCTTTATCAATCTAATAGTCTAAGACTTGTCATAACAACGGATTCATTAGAAGATGAAACTTATGATAAAAATCAAATATATTTTATTTATTAACAAATCTACAAATAGTTGCCAACTCAATAGCCAAAGTACCATTTCACCTCTGTCACTGTCATGTATGTACATATCGAGCTATGACATTGAGCAAGCTCGATTTTCTTGATAGCAGCTGGGAAAGATGCAATACTGAACTCACTTCAATCTTATCTTCCATTCCTCACTCATTATAGAATGACAAAGCATAAGTAATACCACGGTTACTAGGTTGCTTCAAACTTGAGAAGGATCACAACTCCACAAGGGTCGTAAACTTAGTGGAGGTTCATCTTGTTCTCGACCTTTAGAAAGGAAAAAGAAAAGAAGAAGAAAGTGAAAGTGCAGTTCAGCTATCAGTGCAACCAAAAGACAAGCCATAAGATCAAGCGAATGCTCTTTGCAAGAAGGATAGAACTCCTCAGTACATTGTCTCTACCAAGAAACAAGTTTGTGGGATATAATGACTTCAATTTCTATTGTGATAACCTGGGTATATACGATACTCTTACCAATTTGAATTCTTGCAGGGTTGCAGGTCAGTAGGAGATTCAGCAAGGCAAGAGTTCCTGAACGTTGGAGATGGAAAACCAGTTCCAATTCTAGCATTAAGAATCTTGAAACTTATATTGATCCCATACCATGTTCTTAATATTATCATTTTGTTCTCAGTTTCTTTTTAAATTATTTCTGTAAGCCTTCTGGCAAAAATGATATGAAATTCAATAAAAAAAAGTTTTAATATCATTATGAATGGTGTACTATTTTTGTGAATTTGAACAATGGTTATATATTTATCACAACCTGTAACGTAATCTATTCTACTGGCAAGCACCTAGATTAATAGTGTATAGATATCTACTTATGCACTTACTAGTCATATAACAAGAATGATAAATAGTTGACTCAAGAGGGAATCCTCGAAGTCAGTGATTGTGAATCACTTCCAACCTGTGAGTCCTGTCTCTTGATAAAATGCCAAGTCACCTTTTACTGAAAAAGGTGAGAGAGCTACTGAGCTCTTGGGCCTAGTACATACTGATGTATGCGGCCCATAAGCACAAGTGCTAGAGTGGATATTTCTACTTCATCACTTTCACGGATGATCTATCCAGATATGGATATGTCTATCTGATAAACATAAGTCGGATTCATTTGAAATGTTCAAAGATTCCGAAGTGAAGTAGAAAAATAAACTGGAAAGAGTATTAAAACTCTTCGATCTGACCGAGGAGGAGAATACCTTTCAGTGAGTTTCTCACATATCTAGGAGAGAATGGGATTCTCTCCCAATGGACTCTCCAGGAACACCACAGCATAATGGTGTATCTGAAAGGAGAAATCGGACTCTGTTAGACATTGTCCGATCCATGATGGATTTTGCCAGCTTGCCGATATCTTCTGGAGATATGCACTCGAATCGACCTGTTATCTGTTAAATAGGGTTCCAAGTAAGTCTGTAATTAAGACTCCATATGAGATATGGACAGGTATAAGCCAGCACTTTCACACCTTAGGGTCTGGGGGTGCCCGACCTATGTCAAACATTAGTTACAGATAAACTTGGACTAGGTCTGACAAATGTACATTCATAGGTACCCCAAAGAGACCAAAAGATATTTTTTCTACCATGCTGATGAACAAAAGGTGTTCGTCAGCCTTAAGGCAATCTTTTTAGAAAAGGAGTTCCTTGGTGAAGGAATCGTTGCCTCTAAGGTTGAACTTGATGAAGTTCAATAGTAGAAGGACGACACCAATAGCTAACTGAGTCAGATTTGATTAAATCAGATCTGGAGCCCAATGTACCTCACCATTAAGGCAATCCGATAGAGTACCGATTCAGCCAGACAGATACTAGGTTTCTTGGTCTGAACGGTGATCCCATCAACTCGATGAGAACGATGAGATCCGATCACTATATGATGCAATGCAGAACCTGATTCTGAGAATGCTTGAAGCCATGAAATCTAAAATGAGTCCATGAAGGTCAACGATGTATGGACATTGGTTGACCCACTGAAGGGGTTAAACCCATTGGATGTAATGGTCTTCAAAAGGAAGAGGGCGCAGATGGAAAGGTGAGACCTATAAAGCCCATCTGGTTGCAAGGGGTATCATCAACTTATGGTATTGACTATGACGAGACGTTTCCCCTTGGCAATGCTCAAATCCATTCGGATAATGCTTGCAATAGCTGCCCATCTGATTATGAGATCTGGCAGATGGATGTAAAGAAGCTTTCCTGAATGGAGAGCTACCGAAGAGTGTATATGATACAACTGAGGGTTACATCCACAGATGAGTCCAAGTGTGCAAACTTCAGAGATCCATTTATGGATTGAAGCAAGCTTCTCGGAGTTGGAACATGCTTTTTGATAAGGTGATCAAAATGTATGGCTTCATTAAGAATAAGAAGAGCCTACATTTATAAATGGGCAAATGGTCTAGTTGTGGTATTCCTTGTCTTGTACGTGGATGACATTCTCTTAATCGGGAATGACATCCCCACACTACAGGGAATAAAAATTTGATTATCATCGCAGTTCTCCATGAAGGACTTGGGTGAAGCATCCTACATCTAGAGATGAAGATCTATAGGGATAGATCTAAAAGGATGCTTGAGTTATCCCAGTCCACGTACATAGACACTTGCTGAAGAGTTCAGCATGGAGAATTTCAAGAAGGACTATCTACCGATAGGCATGAAATTTCTCTCTTTAAGAAGGATTATCTACAACTCCTAAAGAGAGAGAGGTATGAGTAGAGTCCCATATACTTCGACCGTGGGATCGATCATGTACGTCATGACATGTACAAGCCAGATGTGCATACTCACTAGGAGTAGTGAGTAGATACCAATCTAATCATAGAGAAAATCACTGAAAAGTGGTTAAAGCCATCCTTAAGTATTTGAGAAATATTAAGGACCAATGATTGGTTTATGACGAGTCAGATCTGAAACTTGTGGGGTTCACAGACTCCAGCTTTCAATCTGACCATGATGACAGCAGAAGCATGTCGGATTATATCTTTACTCTGAATGGTGGAGCCATCTGCGGAAGAGTTTCAAGCAGCATACTGTGCAGACTATTTGTGAGAGGAGTACATCGCAGCACGGATGCCGCGAAGGAAGCTTGTGGCTGAGAAAATTCATCATCGAGCTGGAGTAGCACCCTTCTTGATGGTCCGATCCTGCTCTACTCGACAGCACTGGTGCCATAGCTCAGGCGAAGGAACCCAAAGCACACCAGCGGACGAAGCACATTTTGCACCACTTCCACCTGTCGGAGATCATGGATCGAGGTGACGTCGACCTTCAAAAGATGACAAAAGGAGAACCTGACCGACCCTTCACTAAAGCCCTGGCAATAAAGGAGTTCGACAACCACAAGTCGAAGATGGGTATTAGATACTGTGCCGAGTGCTTTAGGATAAGTGAGAGTTGTTGGAACATATGTCCCAAAAACCAATCGTCAACCTGTTGACGGTTGAGCAACCATATTGTAATTAATTTGTTAATAAATAAAATATATTTTTAATATTTTTATCATAAATTTTATCTTCTAATGAACTCATTATTGTAATGAAGTCCTTAAGACTATTTAGGTTCGATAAAGAGAGGTTTATCGATTAGTCCTTAAAATTGTTCACGACCAAATAATAGGCTGTTAATAAGGAGACAGCTCTATCGAGCATATATCGCTGTAGGCTATATGGGTTGGTTGTCCTCTTAACCAAGGAGTGTGAAGACACTGGTATGGCATACAGTGAGATGTAAGGGTACATCATCATTGAACGTGACCAACTCTAGAGCATTCTGCTGTCGAGAATGTCTCTGATGGGATATAGGTATAAGTGTCCCTTAGACCTGAGATCACCTCAGTGACTTGCAAGCAACTCACTATGCTTTGGTACTAGACTAATGAATTTTTAATTCAGTGACGGAAGCTTCTAGGCACAGTCAAGTACTTGCAAAGTCAGAGTTGATCAAAATAGGATTGACCACTCCAAGAGTTGGAGAAGAATGAGTCATTGTATTTCAATTTGCAAAATCTTGGCCAGGGTAATCCATCAGATGGATTTGATATTTTGAAATACAATATGGACAACCTGATCAGAGTTGACAGTTAAACTCTGAGGTGTCCTATGACATTTTGGTCAAGGAGATGAATTATATGAAACTATATCCGCATGGGTTCTAAGGATGTTGTTCTACACATTCGACCTATCGACGTCGGGTACATTGCTAGATGGTCACTTCGATTGGTACAGAATTTATTTTATGCTATCAGATTAGATTCGACCTATGAGTCAACACATTAGAGTTCACGATCTATCAGATGGTTGATCAACGATTAAAATCATTCTAGGTTAAATGATCAATACGATTGACATTTAACCTAGTGCAAGTGTTGCAGGAGATCGATTAGAATTCGATTGCTAATTGGCTTAATTTGATTAAGCCAATAGCTGAGATTAAGTCTAATTAATATGATTTAATTAATTTAGTTTGGCTTGATTGGATCAAGTCCAATTGGTTTATTGGATAAGCCAAGTGCAAGAAAAAACTAGTCCTAGTTCAATTAGGACTTGGGTCAACCTAATTTTTAATTTGATTAAAAAATTAAATCAGATTTAAAATCAAATTTAATCTGATTAAATTAGATTTTAATTAGTTAAGACCTATTTTAATTAGGTTGATTTGATTTTGATTTGATTTGATTTGAGAAACCAAATTTGAACAAGTCATAGATTGAATCCTAGTAAGACTAGGATTCCACCTTGCGCCACCTTAGCCCCCACCCCCTCTCCACCATGCCCACTTCTCTTATTTTGTGTGATAAAACCTCTCTCTCAGGTCTTCACACATCCCAAAACTTTTCCTCTTTCTCTCTTACATGAAATATGGTTGGTGGACCAAGTCAAAGTAGGAATTAGTTTGGATTTCAAATTCTATGAGATAGAGTTTTAGGAAACCAAAACTCTTTTCTTATGGCACTGATTTTACTCAGATTTTTTTTAAGATTTTGTGACTTTTAATAACATATTGTGTGCCCTTTTCTGATGGTCCATGGTAGAAAAAGAAAGAGGGAGCGCCCATGAGTTGTGCACCCCTTGTCTTGCCCTGTTTGGATTTTTTTGACTAGGTATTTGACCTAGACAAGGATTCTTCATATCTCATTATTTAAAATAATTTCTTCTTAAAATTTTTTATGGATTATAGAGCATTGAGAGACCTTTTAGGTGTGTAAAAATTAGGGAGAAAGAGTGTTGGGGCGTGGAGATATAATAGATACAAAACTAAGTGTCTGGGTTAGAGCAAAGAGAAGAAGAAGAGGTCTTCTTCTAGGGTTGCTGAGTTCACCCTCTTTCCTTCCTCCATTTGTGAGTTTTCTGAGAGTGTCTCACATTTGAAAACTCCTTCTCCTACTTCTCATCTTTGAAAAGTCTAAATCAAGAAAAAAGAGGCATCTGATCGACCATCGAAGAAGGATCAGCACAGTACTAGCATACTGTGCTGATTTCCTAGACAGAACTTCTGATCATGATTCGTGGGCTCATGTAGATGACTCCTAAG
>NC_026000.2:81077522-81123701 GCF_000442705.2 Elaeis guineensis
TTGAACTCTTTCAGTAAATAGCTCACCATTCAGAGTAAAGATATAACCACACGCTTCTGCTGTCATCATGGTCAGATTGAAGTTGGAGTTTGAGAACCCACAAGTTCATATCTGACTCGCCATAACTAACCATTGGTCCTTAGTATTTCTCAAATACTAAAGGATGGCTTTAACCACTTTCAGTGATTTTCTCTAGGATCAGATTGGTATCTACTCACTACTCCTAGTGAGTATGCCACATCTGTCTTGTACATGTCATGGCGTACATAATAGATCCCATGGCCGAGCATATGGACTCTACTCATACGCTCTCTCTCTTCAGGAGTTATCGAACAATCCTTCTTAGAGAGAGAAATTCCATGGCCTATCGGTAGATAGCCCTTCTTGAAATTCTCTATACTGAACCTCTTCAGCACAGTGTCTATGTATGTGGACTGGGATACCTAAGCATCTTTTTAGATCTATCCCTATAGATCTTCATCCCTAGGATGTAGGATGCTTCACCCAAGTCCTTCATGGAGAACTGCGATGACAATCAAACTTTATTCCCTGTAGTGCGGGGATGTCATTTTTGATTAAAAGAATGTCATCACGTACAAGATAAGGAATACCACAACTAGACCATTTTTCCATTTATAGATGTAGGGCTTTTCTCTATTCTTAACAAGCCATACATTTTGATCACCTTATCAAAATGCATGTTCCAACTCTGAGAAGCTTACTTCAATCTATAAATGGATCTCTAAAGCTTGCACACCTTAGACTCGTCTGTGGATGTAAACCCCTCAGGTTGTATCATATACATCTCTTCGATCAGCTCTCCATTCAGAAAAGCTGTCTTTACATCCATTTGCCAAATCTCATAATCCAGATGAGCAGCTATTGAAAGCATTATCCGAATAGATTTGAGCATTGCCACAAGGAAAAATATCTCGTCATAGTCAATACCATAATGTTGACGATACCCCTTGGCAACCAGACGGGCTTTATAAGTCTCCACCTTTTTGTCTGTGCCTCTTTTCCTTTTGAACACCTATTTACACCCAATGGGTTTAACCCCTTCAGGTGGGTCAAGTAATATCCATACATTGTTGACCTTCATGGACTCCATTTCGGATTTCATGGCTTCAAGCCATTTCTCAAAATCAGGTCTCTGCATTGCATCCATATAGGTGATCGGATCCTCATCGTTCTCATCGAATTCGATGGGATCACCATCTCGGACCAAGAATCATAGTATCTGTCCGACTGATGCGGTACTCTATCAGATTATCTTAATGGTGCAGGTACATTAGGCTCCAGATCTGATCTAATCAAATCTGACTCAGGTTCAGGTATTGGTGTCGATCCTTCTACCTGTTGAACTTCATCAAGTTCAACCTTAGAGGCAACGGTTCCTTCACCAAAGAACTTCTTTTCTAAAAAGATTGCCTTAAGGCTGACGAACACCTTTTGTTCATTAGCACGGTAGAAAAAATATCTTTTGGTCTCTTTGGGGTACCCGATGAATGTGCATTTGTCAGACCTAGGTCCAAGTTTGTCTATGACTAATCTTTTGACATAGGCCGGGCACCCCCAGACACTAAGGTGTGAAAGTGATGGCTTACGCCCTATCTATATCTCATATGGAGTCTTAATTACAGACTTACTTGGAATCCTATTTAACAGATAACAGGCCGATTCGAGTGCATATCCCCAGAAGGATATCGGTAAGCTGGCAAAACCCATCATGGATCGGATCATGTCTAACAGAGTCCGATTTTTCCTTTCAGACACACCATTATGCTGTGGTGTTCCTGGGGGAGTCCATTGAGAGAGAATCCCATTCTCTCCTACATATGTGAGAAACTCACTAGAAAAATATTCTCCTCCTCGATCAGATCGAAGAGTTTTAATACTCTTCCCAGTTTATTTTTCTACTTCACTTCAGAATCGTTTGAACATTTCAAATGAATCCGACTTATGTTTCATCAGATAGACATATCCATATCTGGATAGATCATCCGTGAAAGTTATGAAGTAGAAATATCCACCTCTAGCACTTATGCTCATGGGCCCGCATACATCAGTATGTACTAGGCCCAAGAGCTAGTAGCTCTCTCATCTTTTTCAGTAAAAGGTGACTTGGTCATTTTACCAAGAAGATAGGACTCACAGGTTGAAAGTGATTCACAATCACTGACTTTGAAGATTCTCTCTTGAGTCAACCTGTTTATTCTGTTCTTGTTTATATGACCTAGCCTACAGTGCCATAAGTAGATATCTGACACACTATCTAATCTAGAGTGCTTGCTAGTTGAATAGACTACATTAACAGGTTGTGATAACATATACACACTATTGTTCAAATGTCCACAAAAAATAGTAACACCATTCATAATGATATTACAAACTTGTTTCTTTATTAAAATTTCATAATCATTTTTGGTCAGAAGGCCTATGGAAATGATATTTAAAAAGAAACTGGGACAGAAATGACAATCATTAAGAACAACAATATGGGATTCAAAGACAAGTTTCAAGATTCCTAATGCTAGAACTGAAACTGGTCTTCCATCTACAACGTTCAGGAACCTCTCACCTTGCTCGAATCTCTTACTGACCTGCAACCCTTGCAATGAATTGCAAATATGGTAAGGACTACCGGTATCCAATACCCAGTCAGTTATATCACTAATAGAGAAATTGCAAGGAGTTATCATATAAATACCTTGCCCAACAATAACTTGCTGCTTTCTCTGCCTGTTCGGATCCAGGGAGGTAATGTATTGAGGACAGTTCCTCTTCTAGTACCCCCGCTTATTGCAAAAGAAGCATTCAGCTTGACTCTTATCGGGCTTGATCTTTTTGGTCTGGCCCTGCACTGATACCCCAACTTGAACTTGTACCTTTTTCACTTTCTTCTTCTTATTCTTTTTTTGTTTCTTAAAGGGTTGAGAACCAGAAGATGAACCTCCCACTAAGTTCACCAACTCCTTGTGGAGTTGGTGATCCTTCTCAAAGTTTTGAAGCAACCCCAGTAATCCGTGGTAATTCACTTCAGGCTTTGTCATTCTATAATGAGTAAGGAATGGGAGATAAGACTTGGGCAGCAGTTTAGTATTGCATCCTTCCCAAGCTGCTCATGCAAGGGAAAGCTGAGCTTGCTCAATCGTTCCATCAGCTTGATCATGTACAATACATGATCAGTGACAGAGGCACCATCCTGTATTTTGGTGTTGAAGATAGCACAACTAGTCTTGTACCTCTCCACGTCATCGGGTGTGCTAAAGGCATCCTCCAACACTTGAAGTATGTCCTTTGGCTGAGCCATCTCAAATCTACGACTGAACTTGTCGCTCATGGCAGCCAGCATGATACAGCGCACCATGGTCCGATCACTGAGCCACTTCTGGTAAGTGTCTCTGACTGTTCCACGTGTATTGACAGCTGGCTCCTTAGGTGTAGGATCCATTATCACATATAGGATCCGTTCATGCTCCAGGACTATCTTCAACTTTCGGTACTAGCTACCAAAGTTGGGTCCCACCAACATATCATTGTCCAACAATGATCGGAGCGATAGGAAAGTGACCATATCTGTACAAAAGAAAATCATAACCTAATTAGTAATTGATTCATTAAACCTAAAGATTTAGACTTTAATCAAAAAGTTTCTCCCACTATTTTATTCGAATTGGTAGCCTCTACCTTAAATTCGAGGAATTATCCTAATTTCTTAGTGGGTACTAGAATCCACTTAGACTGCACAAAAGTCCAACTTTGGTTAGCCAACCCATGTACATCTAAGGGTAGGTTCATAAATAATTATTTCTCTAAATAATTTCTAGTAATTTTAATTTTACCCCAGAAACTTAATCAGTAGGCTTTGGCCTCCACTGTAAGGATCTGGTTAGGTCCAACCATTAACATGACCATACTTGGTGCATCTAACCAATGAATGATTAAGTCCAATTTTGGTTGGCTCACCTAACCACCATTAAAGAGACACTTCCAAATCATCATATGATGAGTGATAATTCCATTAGTCAACAAGCACCAGGCCTTTGGGTCTGCAATGATTATTGAGTTAATGGACTCATATCAAACACCTTAATGGGAGGCTATGACTCAGTTATCTCCATAACTTTATCATTTTAAGGACCTAATAATTTTAGAGGATTTAAATAATTTAGAGGATGAGGTCAGATGAACCAGCTTATCATGATCCTCCCACTGGCTTCACCAAGTCAGCTTAAGGGAGACCATTAAAAGGGCTGGTCTAGGAGCACCTAAATCAGTCACACTGATTTACCTAGCTGACATGGGTCAGCTCGAATAGTCAAGTGATCCGATCAAAATATAATTTCACTAAGAGGCCAGGTAAGTTCGATCAGTGGGAGGGTCGGCCAAAGCTTGCCTTAGATACCATCAAAAATGGCCAGGTAAGTGGGCTCCCAATTAAAAACCACCAGTCTGATTTACCTTAGACACCAACTGGTTTAATTAGTTTCGATTAGATCAACCTAACAGTTCATGCTAGACTGCTTAGCCAAGAATCAAGTCTATTTGGTTCTCGTTAAAGATATGGACTTGACCAACTATAACTGTTATAATTGATCTAGAGAATCTTTGACCTAATCTAAGACAATAATTGATTAAATTTAGTCAATTCTCTAATTAAGTCCATCTTTAATCTAACCATAGGTCTAACCCAATTAATGGACCTAATTCCCACTAACCCATTAACCCAATGTATTATGGTTTGTATCTTAGGTTCTTCAATTCACAATCCCAGAACCTAATCAAACAACTTCTTAATTCTTAATTAAGTTTTAGACAGAGGGTTGGGTTCGGCTTTTCAAAAATAATTTTTATATTTGTAAAATAATTTTATAATATGGTTCTACCAACCATATTACATTTTTGATTCATAATCAAGATGCAAATAAAATAAATATGAAACTACTTTAGATCTAATCTAAACAGGTTCATGTAATTGAAATAATTTCAACTTTAAACAATTTCTTTACATAAAAATTATTAACAAAGAGATTTTATTTCAGATTTAAACACCTTTCAAATCTAATAAATCATAAATTTAATCTAGATCATATCTAACAAATTTATGATTAAAGATAGATCTATACGAACTAGGATAACCTTTGCACTGTAAGAGATAAACCTTACAGCAGGACAACCTTGCAGTTCGTGATTGATCTAAAATTTTAATTTTAGATTTAATAATCAGATTATAAATTAGATCTAATCTAAGAGATAATCTAACCATGTATAAATAATCATGTAATAAACAACCTGGGCTCCGATACTAATTGTAGAAACCAGATCTAGGGTTTCAGGGTAAGATCCTAAAACTTTTTCAAGATCAGACAACGAAAGACTAAAATAAATCAAAATTTATTTTTTAAAATTAAAAAATCTCTAGATCTAAGATTCTATTATATGATTATTATATAGTATTAAATTAAAAATTAAAATATATAGAGCATGAACTACATGTTGATCATATCAACATGTTTCTATACTACATCTAATGTATGTATTAAACAATAGATCAGATCTATTACCTTGCAAGTTAGATGTTCTAACCTTACTGATTCGGACTTGAGGATGATATTATAAACTGCACACATGTCCAGTCTCTAGGAGTCGTCCACACGAGCCCACGAATCTCGATCAGAAGTTCTGCCCCAGAAAATCAGCACAGTATGCCAGTACTGTGCTGATCCTTCTTCGATGGTTGATCAAGTACCTCCTTCTTCTTGATTTGAACTCTTTCAAAGATGAGAAGTAGGAGGAGTTTTAGATCTGATATACTCTCAGAAAACTCAAGATGGAGGAAGGGAAGAGATGAAACTAACAACCCTAGAAGAAGACACTCTTCTTCTTCTCTTTACTCTCTCCTAGACACCCTATCTTGTGTCTATTATATGTCCATGACCCAAAGATCTTTCTCTCTGATTTTTGGGTGCTCTAAAGGTCTCTCAAATTTCTATGTTTTTCAAAAATTTCATAAAAAAATTCAATTTATAAAAAGAGATATGATAGAGTCCTTGTCTAGGTCAAATACCTAGTCAAGGCTTATCCAAACATAGCAAGATAAGGGGTGCCCAACTCTTGGGCTCCTCCTCCTTATTTTCATGCATGGACTATTAGAAAAGGATGCACAATGTGTGCCTTAAAAGTCATAAAAATCTCAAAAAAAAATTTGGATAAATTTGGTGCAAAAAGGAAAGAGTTTTGGATTTCTAAAACTCTTTCTCATAGAATTTGAAATCCAAACTTATTCCTACTTTGATTTGATGCACAACCAATTTCCATATATAAAAGAAAAAAAGAAGCCTTTTGGATGTGGGAAAGACCTGGGAAAAGACTTTTGTCACACAAAACAAGAGGGAATTGGCGTGGAATAAGAGAGAGGGCATGGAGGGGCTTATGTGGCGCAAGGTGGAATCCTAGTCTTACTAGGATTCTATCTTATGACATGTTTTAATTTGGTTTCTCAAATCAAATCAAACCAAAATTAGATCAACCCAATTAAAATAGGTCTTAACCAATTAAGAATTTAATTTAATCAGATTAAATTAGATTTAAATCTGATTTAATTTTTTAATCAAATTAGAAATTAGGTTGACCCAAGTCCTAATTGAACTAGGACTAGTTTTTTCCATGCACTTGGCTTATCCAATAAACCAATTGGACTTGATCCAATCAAGCCCAAACTAAATCTAATTAAATTATATTCAATTAAACTTAATCTCAGTCCATTGGCTTAATCAAATTAAGCCAATTAGCAATCGAATTGCTAATCGATTCTCCTGCAACACTTGCACTAGGTTAAATGTCAATCGTATTGATTCTTTAACCCTAGAATGATTTCTAATCGTTAATCAACCATCTGATCGGATCATGAACTCTAATGTGTGTGACCTTATAGGTCTGAACCTAAGTCAGTAGCACAGGAATAAATTTCTATACCAATCAAAGTGACCATCTAGCAATGGTACCGACGATCGGATAGGTCAAATGTGTAGATCAACATCCTTAGAACCCATGCGGATATAGTTTTCATATAATTCATCCCCTTGACCAAAATGATCATAGGACACCTCAGAGTTCAACTGTCAACTCTGATCAGATTGTCCATATTGTATTTCAAAATATCAAATCCATCTAATGGATTATCCTAGCCAAGGTTTTGCTAAATTGAAATACAGTGACTCATTCTTCTCCAACTCTTGGAGTGGTCAATCCCATCTCGATCATACTCTGACTTTGCAAGTACTTGACTATGCCCAGAAGCCTTCCATCACTAAATTAAAAATTTAGTTAGTCTAGTACCAAAGCACAGTGAGTTGCTTACAAGTCACTGAGGTGATCTCAGATCTAAGGGACACTTATACCTATATCCCATCAGAGACATTCTCGATAGCAGAATGCTCTGAAGTTGGTCACATTCAATGACGATGTGCCCTTACATCTTACCTGTATGCCATACCAGTGTCTCCTCACTCTTTGGTTAAAAGGACAACCAATCCATATGGCCTACAGTGATCTATGCTCGATAGAAGCTGTCGTCCTTATTAACAGCCTATCATTTGGTCGTGAACAGTTTTAAGGACTAATCGATAAATCTTCTCTTTATCAAATCTGAATAGTCCTAAGGACTTTGTCATAACAACGGCATTCATTAGAAGATGAAAACTTATGATAAAAATGCCAAATATATTTTATTTATTAACAAATTAATTACAATACTTGGTTGCTCAACCGTCAACAGCTTGAGACTTTTGAGACATATTTCCCAACACCCATACCTTGATAGGTCATCTGTAAATATAATAAAATAATAATATCCACTTCTGGCACTAGTGTTCATCGGTCCATATACATCTGTATGTATCAGACCTAGAACTTCACTGGCTCATTCATCTTTTTCAGTAAAAGATGATTTAGTTATTTTTTCAAGAAGATAGGACTCACAGGTTGGAAGTGATTCACAATCACTGACTTCAAAGATTTCCTCTTGTGTCAACCTGTTTATTCTATTCTTATTAACATGACCTAACCTACAGTGTCAAAATAGATATCAGAGACATCACTAATTTTAGGATATTTTCTGGATATGTACATTATACTAACAGGTTGTGACAAAATATAAATTTCATTATTCAGCTGTCCATTTATCACATTAATACCATTCATAGTGATATTAAAATTATCTCTTTTTATTAAAATTTTATAACCGTACATGACCAAGAGGTCTACAGAAATAATGTTCAATAAAAAGGAAGAATAAAAGTGACATTCACTGAGAACAATAACATTGCACTTGAATACAAGCTTAATAGTCCCTAATGCTAGAACTAGAACTGATCTTCTATCTCCAACATTAAGGAATCTTTTGCCTTCTTCAAATCTTCTACTGACCTGTAGACTATGCAATGAATTGCAAATATTAAAAAAACTTTCGGTATCTAATACCCAGGTAGTAAAATCACAAATTGAGAAATTACAAAGTGTGATCATATAATTACCTTATCCAACAACAACTTGCTTCTTTCTCGATCTGTTCGAATCTAGGGAGGCAATGTACTAAGGACAGTTTCTCTTCTAGTGCTCCTGCTTTTTGTAGTAGAAGAATTCCTTCTGACTCTAGTCTGACTTGGATTTCTTGATCTGACAAGGCTTGGGTGCCCCAGCACTTTGCATCCTTTTTTTTTCTTCTTGTTCTTCTTTCCTTTTTTAAAGGGTCGATATCCAGAAGAAGACTCTCCCACAACATTCACCAACTCCTTGTGGAGCTGGTGATCCTTCTCAAAGTTCTGTAACAACCCTAGCATACCGTGGTAGTTGACTACAAGCTTTGTCATTCGATAATGAGTAAAGAAAGGGAGGTAGAATTTGGATAGAGAGTTCAGAATGGCATCTTTTTCCGACTGCTCATGCAAGGGAAAGCTGAGCTTGCTTGAGCTCTCAATTAGCTCGATCATGTACAGTACATGATCAGTGACTGATGCTCCTTCCCTTATTCAAGTGTTGAAGATGGCACAACTAGTCTTATGCCTCTCAACATCGTCGGGTGTGCCAAAGGACTCGTTCCATATTTACAACATATCTTGTGACTGAGCATTCTCGAAATGATGGCTGAACTCATCATTTATTGCCGTCAGTATAATACAATGAACTGTAGTTCGATCATTAAGCCACATCTGATAAGTGTCTCGGATCATACTGCGGACATTCAAAGCTAGCTTCTCGGGTGCCAGATCTGTCAACACATACAAGATTCGTTCGTGCTCTAGGACTATTTTGACCTTTCGATACCAGCTATCAAAATTTGATCCCATCAATTTATAACTATCTAATAGTGATCGGAGCGACAAGATGGTGGCTATAACTATAAAAGAAAAATCAAAACTTAATTAGTATATGAGTTGATTAAGCCTAAAGACATAAATTTTAGTCTAAGAGTTCTCCCACTATTTTATTCGAATTGATAACCTCTACCTCTAATTTGAAGAATTACACTAATTTTTTAGTGGGTACTATAATCCACATGGGCTGCACAAGGGCTCGAGTGTGGCTTGGCCAACCCCTATGCACCCATGGGTAGGTTCTTAACAATTGTTTCATCAAATAACTTCTAGCATTCAATTTTGCTCCAGACTCCTCTTCAGCAGATGTGTGGTGCCTCCACTGAAAGTTCTAGTTAGATCCAACCATTAACATGATAGAATTTAATGTATCTGACAAACGAGTGATCAGACCCAAGTGTGGCTCAGCCAACCTGATCATCATCAGAAAGATACAACTAAATCAATATATTATGAATAATAATTTCGATAATCAGATAAGCACCAGGCGTGTGGCACCTCCAATGATCATCAAACTATTGGATTCATTATCCTCCAACTTAATGGGAGGCTATGATCTAGTTATCACCATAACTATTTCATTTTTAGGGACCTAATAATTTTAGAGGATTTAATTAGTTGAATTGAGAGATAAGAAAAGACTTGACCAGTTAATCTTAATCCTCACACTAACTTCATCAAGTTAGATTAAAGAAGATTAGGCATAAACTGGTCCAACTAATCAGTCATAAATCCTCCCACTGACTTTACTAAGTCATGAAGAGGACTCAAGACAAATTGAACAAGGGGCACCTAAATTAGTAATACTGATTTTCTCGTTAGCATGGGTCAACCCCAATCACTAACTGATCTAATCAAAACATGATTCACCATGTTGGTCGGGTAAGTGAGATCGGTGGGAGGGATATGCTATTAACTCGATATAGACTTAATCTATGCGAGTAGCTCTCAATTAATGACCACCAATCAAACCTGTCATACTTATCTTAGACACCAACTGGTTAGTCATTTTCAATTTAATCAACTTATATACTTGGATTCAACCATGGAGCTACAATCAAGGTTCATATTAGTCTAATCAAAGATATGGACTTGACCAACTACAACTATTGAAATTGATCAAGAGAAAAAATTGATCCAATCAGAATTAACTTTTAATTAGATTTGATCAATTACTAACATAGTCCATTATCAATGATTTCTAACCTAGGTCTAACCCAATTAAATGGACTTGATTTGAGCTAACCCATTAACCCATGAATTATGAAATTAATGCCTTAGATCTTGGATTCTCAAATCTAGATTACTTAATTCTTAATTAAGTTTTGGACGGATATGGATTCGGATTCGATATTTAAAAATAATTTTTAATTTTATAAAATATTTTTATAAATAATCATCTAATGATCAAAATCTTAATTTCAGATCTAAGATACATTATTTTAGATCTAAAATAAAGTTTTAAAATATTTTTATTATTCATCATCATAAAAAAAATTACGCAGCATCCCTACACGCCATAGGAGATCCCATCAAATGGGTAAATAGGATTGTGAAACTCTAATTTCTTCTATAACCGGATGGCTATGAGGATCTATCCAATCAGATTACTATACTACTTAGATTTTAAATTAATTATTTAGATCTAATTTAAATATTTAAAATTAGATTAATATCAGATTATATACAAAAAATTCATGTTATAAGAAACCATGCTCTGATATCAATTGAAGGGAAAATGGGTAGTTTAAAATATGTATTTTAAAAATTTTACAGCAAAAAAATCAAAGAGTAAATACTTTAATCTTCTACACATACTTTAAATCAGATCTAAACTACCATAAAAGATCTATGACATAAAAATTTTACATATAAAATCTGATGTAAAATAAAAACTTCATCAATCACATCGATATCCAAATTAGATCTAACTTTTAGATCACATCGATTGAGCTCAGAACTCATCACCTTATTGGGGGTCGAAGATCTCCACTACTAGTAGGTATGGTATAAAGCTCTCACGGATGTCGAGCAGCTAAATAGATCGTCCAGCCTTTACAAATCATCCACTCGAAGTACTGATCGGATCATCTTTTTCGGGAGTGCTAGCTCGTGTCGGAGGCTCGAATGACTGATCCAAGCTCCTTTCTTTAGATCATCTGGATTTTTTTAGATTAAAAGATGAAGTTTTACAAGGAGATGGTGGTGTGAAAGATTAGACAAGACTTACTCTTGTATTTTTTCTCTCATAAAATCTAGAGTCGAAACCTAACTCACCCTGAACCTCATGCCCAAGAGGAAGATCACTTCCTCTGTTTCCCACACACAGAAGTCTGACCCACTCTCAGATTTTCATGCACCAACTTTGAGGTTTCTCATACCAAAAAACTCTCTTTTTGTCACACAAAAACTATCCCTTCTTAAGGGTGGCATCTGATGAAAGATGAGGATAAGATTTAGGTAGTTTTGGTTCAAGTTCAAACGTTGGTTGATCCTTATCACCAATTCAAATCAAAGTTGAATTAAATTTCGAGCCAAATTTCATATTCATATTAGGAACTTAGATAGTGGTCGACCAGCATTAGAATAGCATAAAAAATTTTACACAAAAATACTTTGTGCATGGAGAAATGTGGTGGCATGAAGGGAAGAGTCCAACTCGATTTGGACTCTAGATTTTCATTCAAATTCAAATCCATTTAAACTTAAATTTAAATCAACCAATTTCTAATTTAAAAAAAGATCAAGTGTAGATGTGAAACTACTTCTGGGCATGAGAAAAAATTCACACAAAAAATTTCTCACGTGAAGAAATAGAGGGCGCAGAGAAAGGAGGCACAAGAGATTTGAATTCAAAATTGATTTCTCATCCAATTAGGTTCTTAATTCAACCAAATTAGATTAGACCCAATTAGACCACTAAATTTACTCTAATTAGATAATAAATAATCTTAATTAAATTTTAATTAAATCAAAAATTAATCATACTCAAGTTATGATCAAATCAGAAATCAAACATCCTTAGCGATTAGGTCATCTTATAACCTAATCGAGTCAAACCAAATTGAATCCAATTCAATTAGATTTGATCCAAACCTCAATACTCAATCAAATTAAGCTAATTAATAATTTAATTGCTAATCAATCTTTTTATAATTTACTAATAATTGATAAATTAATTTATTACAGCTTTTGCATAGGGTTAATCATCAACCGAATTGACTATTTTATCCTAGAATGATTCTTAATCATCAATCAGCCATATGATCAGTCAGAAATTTCTTTTGAGTATGACCCCATAGATTTGAATCTAAGTCAGTAGTATAGGAACAATCTTTCTATACAAATCAAAGTGACCATCTAGCAATGATACCCAATGTCCAGATAGGTTGAAAGATTGCAAAGCATCATTCAAGAACCTATAGGCATATGGTTACCATATAATTCATCCCTTTGACCCAAATGCTCAAGGTGACCTAGGGTTTAACTATCAATCCTGATATAGTCATTTACATTGTATTTCAATTTTTTAAATCCATCACATGGATAACCCTGATCGATGTTTTATTGAATTGAAACACACTGATACATTAACTCCTACTTATTTGGAGGGATTAATTCCATCTTGACTCATATACCGACTTCACAAATACTTGATTGTGCCCAAAAATCTTTCATCACTGAATTAAAATTCAGATAGTCTGGTACAAAAGCACAGTGAGTTACTTGTAAGTCAACATGGTGATCTCAGGTTGGAGGGACACTTATTCCTATATCCTTCGTGAGTTACTCTTGACAGTAGAGTGCTCAACAGTTGGTCACATTTAGTGAGATGTATTCCTATGTCTCACTTGTATGCCATGCCAATGTCTATACACTCCTTGGTTAAGAGGACAACCAACATACATGGTACACAATGACCTATACTTGATATAGCTATCATCCTAATAATAGTATATCATTTGATCATAAACTTAAGATTTAAGGACTAAATGATATATCTTCTTATATCGAATCAAATAGTCTTAAAGATTTTATCACATAACAGGAGTTCAAAATAAGATGTACACAGTGATGAAAAAATCAAATAATATTTATTAATTTAATAATTTATATATAATTACAATGATAAGCTCAATCATCAATAGGCTGATGATTGACTTTGGGATATAATTTTTAATATCAGTAGTCATGTTTTAATTATTAAAACTTATTTTCAATAGTTGAATACATGTAAAAAATTTTGACAACCATATTCCACTGCACCATCAAAATCCAATAGATCTTATAGAGAGTCAAAGTATCTAGTTAGATTTTGTAATTGACTTAACCAAATTATTTTAAAGATTTCATTTTAAAAATAAATTTGGGCTCCCACTATTTTTATTAGATCCCCACACTCTAGGTAAAGAAATGTAAACCTCCATGATTAAAGGTTTCTAGTGGGTGCTGTGTTAGAAAATCGGATAGACTAGCATGCATAGATTTTAAAATATTTTGAAATAGTAGCAAAAACAAAACTAGGTTAAACCCTTTAACCCTACATATAATAGATCTAATCTATATCTACCCAAGCTATGGATCTAAGACATGCATATGATTTGAAAATAAAACAAAAAAAAATTGAGATTGGATCACAATATCTTGTGCGGGTTGAAATACACCGCAACCGATGATCCTAGATCTGAAAGTTCTTGAGCCACACACGTATCTGACTTCTACAGGTATCGATCGGGATCAACCTTGAACTTTTTTTCTCATTGTAGTTCATCTTCTCCAAGAAGAATCTCAGCCCTTTTGGATCTATAATCAATCTTGATCTTTAACTGCGATCTCAACACTTAAACTGCAGCCTTTCTCCCTGTTCCTTGATGTTGAAGCAATCACCCTCAATTTGGGCATGTAGGAAGATGGATGCCCAATCTTTGGGTGTTGGAAAGAGAGGAAGAAGTAGAGATGGTGTGGAGATGGAGAGAGACTTTCAGTTCACAATCATTGCTCTTAAAATTCTATAAGACCATCTCCTTAAATAAGCCTTTTCTTGATTCCAAATCAATCTCCAATCAGTCTAAAAAGGCTAGTCCTTATCTCATAAGGTCTTTTATCTTTTAATCTAATTTTTTTTTAAAAAAATCAGACCCAATTGGAAAGACCTTCACCTCATAGCAAATAAAGGGGGCACCCCATATCCCTTAAGGCAGGTTGATGGGGTGCCCCATAACAAATGGGGCAAGTAGATGGATCGCCAACCCTTGGCACCCCTTAGGGTTTAGAGATCACAAGAGAGGGCACATGGCCCTCCTTTCTCTCTCCTTTCATGCCTAAACAAAAGAGGGAGCAGGCCCCTTTCTCATCCATCTTCCCATTCCAAGGGGTGTGTGCCCCTTGGACTTTCCAAAAGGTGAGGCTTGCACCTCCTCTTCTCTTTCCTATTAATCCTTGCCACAAAAGAAAAATCAAGGGAGAAAATAAGGAGATTTATTTGCCAATTAATTGGGTTGATCCAATCTTTTTGGGCCTTCAAATAGGTGCCCCTCTAAACTCAAATCAAAATAGATTTAGATTAGGTTCAAGGCTATAGATTTGATCTAATCCTTATCTAATAAGAAATTGAAGTCTAGAGAAGATTTGGGTTCAACCATGTGCTAGCATGGTTCTCTTAAATCCAATAGAATTTCACTAAATCCTAACCCAATTAGAACTTTACAAGTCTAATTGGTTAATTTAAGATTAAATTCCTTAATGTGTGACCCCATAGGTTCCATTCTATCAGGTAGTAAGATATATTATGATCTCTATGACAATATCATCGAAATTCTTTTCGATGGATTGGAACAATTCCAACTCTATCCTTCGAGAGCCATCGATCATTAAGATGATGCCCGATGAGTCTTACAATCAACTAGTGACATCTAGTAGTATGTAGTAGCAACCCAGTAGAATGAAAGTGTGAACCCCTAGGTGCAGTTATCATGTGATTCAATCCTTCTTTCATAAGTTCTGACTTGATGGAGATCATGAAAAACTCATCAGACCCCATCGTCAGTCATATGCTAGATTAGCTTAACTCAAGTTCATTTGTGAATCCTATAGAAACTCTTTTCTAGTATTCACACTTGCTTTGGCCAAAGACTTTCTGAACTCAATCTTGTAAATCGCATAAGACTTCTCATTTTCTATCAAGATTGATAGATTTCATCTAGATGCATTCTACTCCTAACAGCAAACCTGAACCTACTATAGCCAACATACACAGTAAGGAATCGAATGGCTAGGAATCAAGAAAATATGTAGTCAAACTCAGTAGCCTCAGTACGAATAGTCGATGACACCGTTGGTCAAAGAACAACTCACACCACTACAGCATCGAGACAACTACTGATGAGTGAGTAGACATCCAAGTAGTTTTTTATGTTAGTCACACTCAAAGTAAGTTATTCTCTAACAACCACCCACACTCTCGCCCCAATGTCCCTATACGGTACACCCGAGACTCATCTGCCCATAAGAGGGTGAATCGTATACTAATCTTAAATAGATTGATCACTGTCCTCTGTGATGATCCTCTGATCGGGAGCATTTAGAAACTAACCACTAATAATTTATGTCTCAAATTTTCAATACCTTTAAAGATATACAAAATCATCTTTGTTAATTTATAGGACAAATCATGGACACATAAACATGATTGAAATAAAAGATCTTTTATTAATAATAAAAATATTACAAGTACAAAGTTAAGCTCTGAAATTATAAAATGTATCACTAACAATTGATTTCTAGAGCACTCATCTAACATGCTGTGGTCTCATTAATTAGCTCACCATCTCACCTAACAGTTATTGGTGATGGATCAACTGATAAGTAGACAATTCTTGTCCAATGTTCTCCAAATATGATGTAGCCATCTCTGGTCTCTAATTTGTGAAGCCTCAACATGCCTGAAATATTGGCCCACTCCTTAATTAAGTCACACAAAATAGAGCCGCCATTGGGACTCTCGTCGTATCCGAAATATTGAGCCCAACCCCATCTTCGCCCCACAATATCTAATGCCTAATAATATGGTTACGTCTTCTTGGTGCAACTGAACCACTGATCTAGTCGAGAATAACCAACTCTAGAAAGGGCCTGCACAACTACAATGGTGGAATATCACTATACTTAATATTCTATTAGGGAGATTTGATTTAGGTCTCTTCCTTAATTAGTCATAACAGTTATTATTAACCTAGCGGCATGGACTAGCTCAAGTTCAACAAAGTAACCTAATACAAAATATAATCTCCCAAAATAGCCAGGTAACTTAAGATGTGTGGGGTTCCCTACATTACTTTTCTTAGACACCAATGAATTGGTCAGGACAGATAATAAAACTAATTAAAGAACCACTATCTATGTACTTATCTTAGACACCAAATTGGTTAATTAGAATTGATCAGATTAGCCTATTGATCCAGGCTCGAACCATTGAGCCGAATTAGATCTTAAGTTGATTGATAACATATGGTTGTTAATCAATCTGATCAAACTACAACTATTTAGGTTGGTCATGAGCATATTCGATCCCTTCCTAACCAATATTTGATTCAGTTTGATCAACCACTCAAACTAGACCCAATTGAGCTACCCACACCCTGAACCCATGTATTATGAAAATATCTTAGATCTTTAATTTTTAATTTTTAGATCTAATTAATTTCATATCTTAATTCTTAATTAAGTTCATGGGTCTAAATTCAGATGTCCAAACCATTTAGATCAAATTGTATGACATACAAAATTCTGTTCATAGAACTGAGTCGACTCACCCCAGACTTGAGTCAGCTCAGTATAGTGAGTTGAGTCAGTCACAGGGCTGAGCTGACTAACCTGTGATGAATAGAAATATGTTGTCATCTACCTAACAACTTAGTTGGCTCAGTCATAGACTCAGCCGACCCACCAGGGCAATGAGTCGACTCAGTAGGCATGCCAGCAGTAGGTTTCAATGTTTCATTAATTTTTTGATGATCCATGCATAATAAAAAAGTTTTAATTTAGAAATTAAAATAATTTTAAAATCTAAACTATTAGATGTATGTCCTAGAAGTCAATATGGCTGACACATTGTAATAAATCTAAGATACAATTTTGCACTTAATTCATTGACTTGACCAATAAAAGGGCAAGTTTGATTTTCATTCAAGTGTAATGTGTCCTTGAATCATCCATGAAATTAACATTTCGATACATATTCTCAAGATGTTGAGAATTAGAGACATGTATATAATTCTTAAATACTTTCAATCATAGTATCATCATGAGGACAGTGATCGATCTAGATAGACTGATGCCCAGATCACTTTTTTTGGGATAGTCTCTGGTCTATAGTGTAGAAATATTGAGCGACGAGTGCCAGTAGTTGTTAGAGAACAACTAGTAATGAGCATGACCATACGAGAGATCAATTAGATTTCTACTCGATCATCAGTGATTGTCTCGATAATGTAGTTGTGTGAATGATCCTTTGACCTATGATGGTATGACTGCTCGCAGTGAGACCACTAAAATTTGACTAACATATAAACATGATCTCAATGAGCTCTTGTAGTGGATGTGGCAATAGTTGGTCCACTATAGGTGTAGGATATATATCTAAATAGAATCTATCGATCTTGATAGAGAAGAGTAGTCCTATGAGATTTGAGAGACTGAGTTCAAGAGTCTGTAGCCACAGTAATATGATTGATCGAAAAGAGTTTTCATAAGGATCATAATTGAAGTTGAGCTGATTGAATTTATCATATGACTAATGATGAAGTTTGATGATTTATCCATAACCTGCCATCTAGTCAGGACTCACGATAGAGGAATTGAATCATATGTGAACTACACCTTAAGGTTCTTTTTTGGTTCTATTGAGTTATCACTACATACTGCTAGGTGCTACTGGTGGATTATGAGAACTCCCTAGGGTTGCTTAGGATTGACAATCCTTGATGAGTTAGAGTAAAATTATTCTGATCTATTGAAAAGAGTTTCAATGATACTATGATAGAGATCATTGTATATCTCACTACTAGATAGAATTAAACCTATAGGATCACACAATAAAGAGATTAGATCTGAAATAAGCAATTGAACTTATGAAGTCTCCATTGGATTTAGAAAAATCCTATTAGATTCAGGATAACCTTGCTAGCACATGGTTGGTTCTAATTTTTTCTTTATATTTAAATTTTTTATTTGATAAGATTAATTTAAGTTTAATTATTTTCTAATAATCTAAATAAATTAGATTTATTGGGCTTCAATTATTGGGTACCTAGGGTTTTGGAGCAAATGAATTAAGAGTTCCAACCCTTAATCAATTTTCTTGATAGTTTTGAGAGGCACCACTTGATTTGATCGAGTAGAACGTGCACACACTAGAGAGGGCATGTGGACCTAATTGGGGCATCCTATGATAGCTATGTGGTATGTGTATTTGTGGGTGCAAGGGCTCCAAAAGTTGGCACCTAAAGGATCTCCTAAAGGGGGTCTAATAACTAAAAGAATAAGAATTCCTAATGCAAGTAGGACTTGTATTAAGTGGTAGTTTGATTTTGAATAGGATTCAAACCTTATGCCTATTTAAAGGAGCCTTTCCTAAGGCTCTTGAGCTTTGAATTCCAACAGCCCATACCTCCCTTAGAAGCTCCCCATGCCCCCTCTCTCTTCTCCCTCTCTTCTCCCTTAGAAGTCCAACGCTCAAGGGTGCTTGGGCATCCCACTTCTCCATGTCCAAGAGGAGTTTGGGCATCCTTTTGCTTGCTGGTTTTTAGTCCTTGATTGCTTCAAAATCAAAAAAAGAAAAGAAAGAGAAGAAAAAAAAAAGATCAAGAAAAAGATCAAAGAGTTGATCACGATCCAGTCTTTGTTCAGATTCTAGGCTGATTGTTCTTAAAGAAGAAGGATCAACATCAAAGAGGACTGTTCCGATTGATCCTGAGTAGATACTTGTAGAGGATGGATACTTGCACGGCTAAGGAAGAACCTATTCTCTTCTAGATTCAGATTTGAAGAAAAGATTTGCAAAACAGATATGTGATTCAATCATATATTCAATTTCAGCATAAAATTCAGCATGTATTCAATTTCAGTATATAAAGTAGATCCTAGTATTCTATATTTTATTGCATGCATGATGTAGATTAAAAGATATTTTAATCTTCTATTCTACTACATTATTTATAAAAAAAATTTGAAACATACATGCATGCACTGACATAAAAATTCCAACAGTGGTATCAAAGCCACATATTTCATATGCATGAAATTGACATATATATTTTGAAAAGAATTTCAAAATCTGATTTTTCTTGATGTATGAGATGTATAGATGATTGCTTTAAATCTAAAATCTATTTTAAATTTAATTTTTAGATCATATAGTTGATATGTAAAAGCATGCATAGATCTGAATTTTATTCTAAAATGATTTCTAGTTCATATTTATATGATATGTAGATGCATGCATAAATCTAAAAATTAATTTGATATAATTTATAATTTATATATGAGATATATAATTATATATTTAAATTTAAAAATTATTTTTAATATGGTTCATGATTTATATATGAGATATATGACATTATGTTATGATTTAAACTTTTGTTTAGATCTGAATTTTACATATATATATATGAGATATATACTTGTGTGTTAAATCTAAAAATTAGTTTTATATTTTAAAATTTATCTTTCATATAAATAATTTAGATCTAAAATTTAATTTTAAAATCTGAAATTTATGTTTGTGAATGAGAATTTTGATTATGAAAAAATCAAAAATTAGGTCATGTAATTAGATTGCATCTAAGGTTTTGATTTGAACACAATGGGTCTAATTTGATTAAGTAATTAATCAAATTGAGTCAAGTATTAATTAAGATTAGGTCAAGATCATGCAATTATTGTTGATCAAATTGATTAAACTCTGTGTAGAATTGATTAATCTAAGGACCTAATTCGGCTCGATGGCTTGAACCAAATTCACTTAAGCTAACCTATTTGGCCCAATTGACCTATTGGTGTATAAGGTAAGTAATCGAGAGATAGTTATTTAATTGATTCTGTTCGCTGATCTGGTCAATTTATTGGTGTCTAAGAAAAGCAACAAGAGAGCCCCCATCGATCTCCACTTACCTGGTCAATTTGGAAGATTGAGTCTTGAATAATGTTGTTAGGTGATTTGGTTTAGCCCATGTCAATTAGATCAATCATATAATTAATGATTAGATGAGACCTAAACCTAAACCTCTCCATAAATATTAAGTCCATATAGGTCTTCCACCGTTATAGATATGCAGATGTGCTACTGGTGTTGATTGTTCTCAACTGATCATAGTAGTTCAGTTGCATCGAAAACATACAACGACTCTATTAGCAAAGAGTTGCTCCAAGATAAGGATGGGGTTGGACCCAATAACTGTTAGGTGAGAGACCCAATGACGGCCTTGCACCTGCTTGTGAATGGTTGGTCGGGCGTAACTAACGAGTACGGTCAATAACTATTAGGTGAGCCCATATGACTTAGAGACCAAGTCACTGCAACATACTTAGTAAAGTATATGGGCAAAGAGTTATCCATGCATTAGTATACGTATTACCAATAATTGTTAGATGAGGTACATGATATCGATGGGACCGTAGCACCCACTATGAATCTAGTTATCGTGTTAGGATTTTTATTTTTCACTCAGAGAGTGGAAAGATCCAAAAAATTAGTGGGAGTTATTATTTTCATCTTAAAATCTCTAGAATAAATATAAATTAAAGTACAAAAGTCTAACTTGAATCTCTACTCTCACAGTTAAATAATGTCAGCTTCAAACCCTCTAGCCCGCATCCTTGAATCTAATCATTTGATCAAAACAAACTATAATGACTAGCTAAGAAACCTCAAAATTATCCTGACTTAAAAAAAATTAGGTCATGTACTTGACCAAGAACTCCTAGTATTACCAAACCGTCCTACTACAGAGGAAAAAACTACTTATGAAAAATGGATGGATGAGGACGGTCGGGTCAAGTGCTATGTGCTGGCATTCATGTCAAATGAGTTGTAGAGCCAGCATGAGCATATGCCCACTGTCAGGGCTATGATCACTCACTTACAAGAGTTGTATGATGAGTAAAGCCATACAGTATGCTTCAAAGTGTTTAAGAGATTCTTCAATCTGAAGATGCACAAAGGCAGTCAGTCCATGAGTACTGTATGATAGTGATCAAGGACATCGAGGAGCTTGAAAAGCTCGGGCTTGATATGCAAAAAGAATTGCAAATGGATTTGATCCTTCAATCGCTTACTAGTTCATATAGTTAATTTATTAAAAAATTTTATATAAACAAACTTGATTATACTATACCCAAACTGGTCAACATGTTGGTCACTATCGAGAGAATCTTGAAGAGTTCAAGGGATACTATTCTCACTGTGGAGCAGACTTCTTCGATCAAGAAAAAGTCTGGTTAGAAGAAGAAGAATAAATCCACTAAGAAGAAGAAGAAAGAGAGCAAGCCAAAGAAGGACATTCCAAAGAAGGCTGAAGCAAAGGGATAGTGTTTCCACTATGATGCTGACGGCCACTGGAGGAAGAACTGTTCACTCTACCTGGAGAGCCTAAAGACCAAAAAGGGTGATAAATCTTCAGAAGGTATACTTATAATTGAATCTAATCTTATGATTTCTTCTACTTCTAGTTGGGTATTAGACTCTGATTCGAGTGCTCATATATGTACCTCAATGCAAAGTCTAATAGAAAGTAGGAGGTTGAGGGAAGGTGACATGATCCTTCAATTCGATAATGGAGTAAAAGTTACTGCAGAAGCCATTGGTACTTATCCTCTTCGATTACTGTTAGGATTTAGATTAGATTTAAAAGATTATTATTTTATTTCTGTAGCTAGTCAGAATTTAATTTTCATGTCTGTGCTAGCATAGGATAGTTTTGAATTTAATTTCAATAAAAAATTTTATTTTATTTATTTATGAAATAAATTGGTTGTGCGTTATCTTTTAATTGACAATCTATATCACTTGTATGTTGATGTGAATGTGAATCTAAATGAGCAAATAGTGAGTGCCGTGGGTCAAAAGAGATTCAGAGATGAAATTAATCAAAAGTATTTATGGCATCATAGACTAGGCCATATTGGAGAGGACAGGATAAACAAACTGAAAAAAGATGAGATCCTTGGCTTTCTTGATCTAGAGTCATACCCAGCTTATGAATCTTATCTTCGAGAAAAAATAGCCAAGTTACCCTTTGTAGGACATGAAGAAAGAGCCACTGAGTTACTTGCCCTGCTACACACCGATGTGTGTGGGCCATTTGATATGCAGACTAAGGATGGTTATACCTACTTCATTACCTTTAGTAATGATCTATCATGGTATGAGTATGTATACCTAATAAAATACAAGTCTGAAGCCTTTAAAAGGTTCAAGAAATTCAAAAATGAAGTAGAAAAATAAACAAGTAAATCCATTATGGTTCTTTGATCTGAGTGAGGAGGTGAATATCTTAGCCAAAAATTTCTGAGATATCTTAAGGACAATGGCATAGTCTCTCAATGGACTCCTCTTGAAACACCTCAGCTCAATAGGGTATCCGAAAGGAAGAATAGGACCCTATTAGATATGATCAGGTCCATGATGAGCTTCACTGATTTACCCTTATATCTTTGGAGACATACCTTATTAACCGTAATATACCTATTAAATAGGGTTCTATCAAAATCTGTTACTACCACACCATATGAGATATAGCACGATAAGAAGCCAAATCTAGGTTATTTTAAGACTTGAGGATGTCCAGCCTATGTCAAGAGATAGATGGCAGATAAATTAGAGGATAGATCTGTAGTAGCTCATTCTATAGAGTATCCAAAAGAATTAATAGAATACTACTTCTACTTTCTACAAGATCACAATGTGATTGTGAGTCGAA
Source organism: Elaeis guineensis (assembly GCF_000442705.2). Classification (NCBI taxonomy): domain Eukaryota; kingdom Viridiplantae; phylum Streptophyta; class Magnoliopsida; order Arecales; family Arecaceae; genus Elaeis; species Elaeis guineensis. The sequence continues at coordinate 81,100,879 of NC_026000.2, forward strand.
ATATAATATTCTTAAAAAAATAGTTTATCCAAGATAGTGAAAGTGGGAGGTTAGTTGGGCTTGAAGAGAAGATCTCTGAAGAGAAAAGAGTTATGGATCCTCAGAAACCCATTATTCATGAGTCAGTAGTTGATGTTCCTCTACCACTTTGTAGATCTAGTAGGATCTCTCGATCTTCTGAAAGGTACATGGATATGATTATAGAAGAAGTAAAGAAAAAATTCTTTATGAGAGATAAGGATCATGGTGACGATCCTAATATCTTTGATGAGGTAATGTCTGACATCGATTTTGAAAAATAGTTAGATGCAATGAAGTCAGAGATTGACTCGATGCACTCGAACTAAGTATGGACCTTAGTGGATCCATCCGAGGATATAGTACCCATTGGGTGTAAATGGATCTACAAAAAAATAAGTGTTGATGATAAGGTAGAGATCTATAAAACTAGACTCATGATAAAAGGTTATAGTTAGTGCAAGGGCATTGACCATCAGAAAATCTTCTCGCCTATAGCCATGCTAAAATTTATCCGCACTCTACTTGCTGTTGCAGCTTATTATGATTATGAAATCTGACAGATGGATGTGAAAACTACTTTTCTGGATGGATATCTTGAGGAAGATATCTATATGGAGTAGCTTTTGGATTTCACATCTGGTGATGGTGATCACAGAGTCTGTAAGGTGCAAAGATCTATATACGGATTAAAGCAAGCTTTTCGGAGTTAGAATTTTTATTTTGATGATGTGATCAAATCATTTAGTTTTATCAAGGACGAAGAGGAACCTTATGTATACAAAAGGATCAGTGAGAGTGTAATAACATTTTTTGTATTGTACGTGGATGATATTCTCCTCATTGAGAATGATATTTTCATGCTGACACGATCAAAAGATGGTTGTCCAAAAAATTCTTAATTAAAGACCTAGATGAAGCATCCTATATTCTTGAAATAAAAATCTATAGGAATAGATCTAAAAAGATGCTAGGTCTGTCATAAAAGCTGTACATAGAGAAAGTACTGAAGAGGTTCAGCATAGAAAAAGGGATTTTTACCTCTTAGGTATGGTATTCATTTTTCTAAGATGTGTGTCCGACCACATCTGAGGAAGTTCAGTGCATGAGTAGAATTTCTTGTGCCTCAGCCATAGGGAGCCTCATGTATGCCATGCTATGTACTCAACCTGATATCACCCTTGCTATAAGTGTCATGAGCAGGTATTAGTTGAATCCAGATGAGGAGCACTGGATAACTATGAAGAACATCCTTAAGTACTTGAAAAGAACTAAGGATTTGTTCTTGATCTTTGAAGGAGGTTCTGAGTTATGAGTCGAGGTGTATACTGATTTAGACTTCATGTCTGATCCTAATGATAAAAAAATCAATGTCAGGATATGTGTTCGCATGCAATGGTGGGGCAGTCAACTGGAAGAGTTTGAAACAACTCAGCAAAGCGGATTCGACCACAGAAGCTGCATATGTTGCTACTTCGGATGTTGCAAAAGATGGTTTCTGATTTAAGAAGCTTATCATGGAGCTTGGGATAATGACATTGGAAGTCATACCACTTTATTGTGACAACAATTGAGCCATAACACTTGCTAACGAGCCAAGATCTCATCAGAAATCAAAGTACATCGAGTGGCGATACCATATCATATGCGACTACCTCAAAAAAAAATATGTCGAGGTGCGAAGAGTAGACTCTACAGACAACGTGGCAAATCCATTGATAAAGCAATTGAGCCAGCCAAAGATGGAAGTCCACCTTGAGAAGATGGGATTTAAGTTAGTGACTAATTGGCTTTAAGCCAAGCGGGAGATTGTTAGATGTATGTTCTAAAAGTCAATATGACTGGCATATTATAATAAATCTAGGAGATAATTTTGTACTTAATTCATTGATTTGATCAATAAAAGGGCAAGTTTGATTTTCATTCAAGTACAATGTATTCTTGAATCATCTATGGAATTAATATTTTGATACATATTCTCAAAGTGTTGAGAATTAGAAACATGTATATAATTTTTAAATACTCTCGATCATAGTATCATCATGAGGATGGTAATCGATTTGGATAGACTGATGTACAGATTACTTCTTTCGAAATAGATGAGTCTCTGATCTACAGTGTAGAGACACTGAGCGACGAGTGCGAGTAATTGTTAAAGAACAACTAGTACTGAACATCACCATATGGAAGATCCTTTAGATTTCTACTCAATTGTTAGTGATTGTCTCAATACTGTAGTTGTGTGAATAATTCTTTGACCTACGATGGTACAACTGCTCACAGTGAGAATGTTGAATTTTGATTGACACATAAACATGATCTCAATAAGCCTTTGTAGTGGATGTTGGCGACAGTTGGTCCACTGTAGGAGTAGGACACATATCGAGATAGAATCTATCGACCTTGATAGAGAGGAGTAGTCTTATAAAATTTGAGAGGCTGAGTCTGAGAGTTTGTGGCCACAGCAGTGTGATTGATGGAAAAGAGTTTCCATGAGGATCACAATTAGACTTGAGTTGATCGAATCTATCATATAATTGATGATGAGATTTGATAATTTATCCATGACCTGCCATCTAGTCAGGACTCACGATAGAGGGACTGAATCACATGTGAACTATACCTTGAGGTTCTTTTTCAGTTTTACTAAATTATCACTACATACTGCTAGGTATCACTGGTTGATTGTGAGAGCTGACTAGGATTGCTCAGGATCAACAATCCTTGATGAGTTATAGTAGAATTATTCTGTCTATTGTAAAGAGTTTTAATGATACTATGATAGAGATCATTGTATATCTCATTATCCGATAGAATTGAATTTATGGGATTACACAATAAAGAGATTAGACCTGGAATAAGTAATTGAACTTATGAAGTCTCAATTGGATTTAGAGAAATCCTATTAGGTTCAGGGTAACCTTGCTAGCACATGGTTGGACCCAATTTTTTCTTTACGTTTGAATTTTTTATTTGATAAGATTAATTTAAATTTAATTATCTACTAATAATCTAAATAAATTAAATTTATTGGGCTTCAATTGTTGGATGCCTAGGATTTTGGATCAAATGAATTAAGGGTTCAAACCCTTAATCAATTTCTTTGATTGTTTTGATGGGAAGTCACTTGATTTGATCAAGTTGAGCATGCACACACTAGAGAGGGTGTGTGGACTTGATTGGGGCATCCCATGGCAGCCATGTGGCATGTGTATTTGTGGGTGCAAGGGCTTCAAAAGTTGGTGCCTAAAGGATCTCCTAAAAGGGGTTAAATAACTAAAGAAATAAAGATTTCTAATGCAAGTAGGACTTATATTAAGTGGTAGTTTGATTTTGAATAAGATTCAAATCTTATATCTATTTAAAGGGACCTTCCCTAAGACTCCTGAGCTCTGAATTTCAGCATCCCACACCTCCCTTAGAAGCTTCCCATGCCCCCTCTCTCTTCTCTGTCTCTTCTTTCTTAGAAGTCCAACGCCCGAGGGTGCTTGGGCGTCCCACTTCTCCATGCCCAAGAGGAGTTTGGGCATCCTTTTGCTTGCTAGTTTTTAGTTCTTGATTGCTTCATAATTAAAAGAAGAAAAGCAAGAGAAGAAGAGAAGAAAAAAGATCAAAGAAAATATCAAAAAGTTGATCATGATTTAGGTTTCATTCGGATTCGCAGACTGATTGTTCTTAAAGAAGAAGGATCAACATCAAAGAGGGCTATTCTAGGCTGATCTTGAGTGGATACCCATAGAGATTGGGTACTTACGTGGCTAAGAGAAAATTTACACTCTTCTAGATTCAGATTTAAAGAAATAATTTGTAAAATAGGTATGTGATTCGATCACATATTCAATTTCGGCATAAAATTCAACATGTGTTTAATTTCAGCATATGAAGTAGATCCTAGTGTTCTATATTTTATGCATGCATGATATAGATTAAAAATATTTTAATCTTCTATTTCACTATATTATTTAGAAAAAAAAAATTTGAAACATACGTGCATGCCCCGAAATGAAAATTCTAACATAAACAACTTAATTATGCAACAAAACCTAAGGTTTTTGGATCTAGAGTTTAATAGAAAATGAAGTTTTTTTCTTTTACGATTCTTCTTCATGAGATGTAATCACATAGCACCCCTACACATCATAAGAGAATTCATCAATTGGGCAAAAGAGAGATTAACCCCTACTTTCTCTTATCACCAGACGACCTGGTGATAAACCATTTAGAGTACTTGGCTACTCAGACCATCTACTAGATCTACACATATATCATATATATCAAAGAGATCTAGTCCAAAAACATGCTTGTGATCAAATCTAAACTACTTTTATTGTCAAAATCCAGATGATCAAATCTATCAGATGTCGACAAGATCTTGGCTGGCCGTCTCCAAATCGACCGATATTGATTAGATCTGAATGCCTCTGAATCAATCAGTGCCCTCCAAATTATGCTAATCGGGTTTGAAATTAGGGGGCTAGCAATCCTTTGATTCTCAAATCATTTCTATTTTCCCTTTGTTATTCCAAAATTTAAATTTAAATTCTTGGTAGGATCTAAATGCGGAAGGAGACCAATCCAAAGGAGGGAAATCTTTTTTTACAAGCTCATCAGTGATATGATCGCGATGTTGTTGTTAGGACATCATAATTATCAATCTAATTTTGATTCAAAAAAAATTAAAAATATATAAAAAGTAGTGAGTCGAGTCGAATCGAATCCACAAAGAAGGCAAGATTTTGATTTGAAATCTTTGATTTTACAAAAATAAAATAAAATTTTGAAGAAAAATAATTTAAATCAAAAAATAAAAATTAAGGATGAAAAATAAATTCGGTACTAAGATCTACTATTTAGATTCTAGCTTCTACTTACAATAAAAATAAATAACAAAAATTTAAAGTATATAAAATAAATTGGTACTAAAATCTACTAATTAGATCCTAGCATCTACTTGCAATAAAAATAAAAAATAAGAATTTAAAGTATAAAAAAATAAATTTTATATTAATTGAAATTAAAATTTAAGTACAAAGAATTTAAAAAAAATAATAAAATAAAATAAAAATAAAACTATAATAAAGATCTGAAGTTGATCAATCCAGTCTCATCGAGAAGATGGTTGATAACCTCTCCTTCTTTTTTCATACTCCGTAGAGCGAACTGACTTTTTTTCTTCTTCTCTTTGGATCTCTAAAGCTATCTAATTTTTTTCTCTATTTTTTTTTTAGTCTTTCTACTGATTTTTTCTGCTTCCTACTCTTATTCCTAGACCTCCTATTTATAAATAAATTTTTTACCTTTTTTTGATCACAAAGGAGTCCTAAAACTCTTAGAAAATGTATTATACCTGTAGGAGTTTTTTTGGCCATCGGATCTTTCTTGGACTACCCAGATCTGATCAAAAAAATGTTGTTTAAGTCCTTATGGTTGGATACGATTCTGGCCATCGGATCAGACATCGTATGGAATCGGGCCGTCGGCTTATGCTCTTTATCTCCTTAACACAGTCGAGATGAATACCAACCATCGGATCAGGCGCTTAATGGAATCTGGAGTGTTGATCAGTGCAATTTATTTCTTATTCACAGATGAAAATGATGCTGGCTGTTGGATCGAGCGATGGATCAATTTTCAGCCATCGGATCATGCCCAAAAATCCTTCTTTGAATCGATAATCAATGTGGACTATTGGATCTGGTTCAATTTGAATTTGGACCATCAGATTGTGCGAAGAAGCTTCCACCCCACCCATAGACCATGTCAAAACACCATGTAACATTTCCTATGGACTGCACCCCTGATTCTGTGGACTAAGCGGCTGATCCACCGTGCACCGAAGGTAATAAAAATTATTTTTTAGAATATTTTTGCTTGATTTTCACTCCAATTTTTATCTGAAAAATTAAAAAAATATATGTATTAAATTTTTCAAAATTTTTTTATTATTTTAATACTTAAATTACTCAATTAACTTAATATCTATTTTTTATAAATATGCTCTAATTATATATTTTTTAAATTATTTATTTTTATAAAAAAAATAATTTATTTATGAAATTAAATTTTTTAGAAGATGTTAGCACCATAAAATATCAAAAATAACTTCAATAAATATAAAAGTATGCCACTTATCACACCCCCTAACTTAAATTTTGCTCATCCTCGAGTAAAGAAAGAATTTAGAATTAAGTATCGTTTAACTTAAAATTTTAAATTTTATCAAATAATTTTCAAAAGGCCATTGATATTCAGTAGAACATTAGTGAGGTATGTCATCGGAGTATTAATAATAATCAAGGTGGGAGTTAAACCAAGATCACTAATTTTTTTTTTAACTTTTTTAAATTATTTCTATCTTTATCTTCAAATCATTAATCTTCATATGGATAAGTATATTGTTGCTTCTATCCTTCATTTATTGATTTTTTTTTTTAACGTTGTATCACTATTGAGTGTCTTAACCCCTTAAGCTTTTTGTTTAACCCATGTAGCGAGTTTTCAGCCAATGACTTTCAAATCAGGTGGCTTTAGGGCACTAGATATAGAATACCTCTCGAATCTACTAGTTCGAATCAAACAGGCTACAAGTTAAAACTAACTTTACAACAAAGTTTCTTTACCTTTCATACTTTTTGACATGAAACTCAATGCTTGTTTAGGCAAAGAGATCCGTTTACTCAACATGAAGTACTTAAAAACTCTCTTTTTTTTAATATGAAAAAATATATAGTTACCCTACACAAGCCCATAGAAAGTAAACTCTTCTTTGATATTGATAAGAAAATTTAGAAATACTCAAAGAAAACTATTTAAGTTCTAAACTTAACTCTTTATTGAATTTTTTTAATACTTGATTCCTCGATATCTCACAAACTCTCTGATTTGTACATCAATTTTCTTTTAAAAATACTTGGTTTAACTCGATTCTTAAGTATAATCAGGTGCTTAAATGCTACTTACTTAACTTACTTGAGGACTTAAAAATTTTAAAAATTTTTGTTATTCTCCCTCCCAACTTAATCGACATTGTCCTCAATGGAGTAGAAAAAATGAAGGATGCATATAAAGAGGAAGAAAAAGAAGAGATGTCACCTGATCCAGAAGTCTTTTCAAAATTGATTCTCCTTCCAACTTAGCCAATATTATTTTTAGATCCCTACAAAAGATATTAAGTAAGACTCGATTAACCTAAATAAAATACAAAAAATAAAAAGCTAAAGCTAAAGCTAAAACTGGATTACCTTTTAGGAAGCACTAAGTTTATCGTCTTCAGTCAGACCATGCCCATTCTCTTACCTATCCTGTGTCAAATATTCGATTGATAAATTTTAATAGTTTTGGATTGCCAATCTCAAGAAGATGGCCTATAATAAATTTTAGTATTTTGTTGCCAATCTCCAAAAAGTATTTCACGTTCTTCTTTTTAATTTTAGTAAGATAATTCACAAACCCATTCACAAATCCTTGTTTGTTGAGAATTTCTCCTATTTGTTCTTCTAAAATACTCATGAATTGAGTTTTTGGATTAGGAGTTGAGTTTGAAGCAATGAGTGCTAAAAGGATATCACTTGATTTTAAACATGTATACTTAAATATGATCAAAGATGACTTCAGTTCTGGAGAAGGTGATTCTAAAGTGGAAGAACCGACTTCTAGGGCTGAAAAAAATGAGACTCTTGATGAATATATCTCGGATAACTCATCCGCTCTTTTCTCTTTATTACTTAGATCAGTATCAGTACTGGACTCAGGTTCTTCTATTGGGTTAGTCTCAGTACTAATCTCCTCTTCTAAATTCTCTTTTTGGCTAGCATCAGTACTAGCCTCTCTCACTTGATCTTGGTATGAGTCCTTAAGAATCTTATCACTTCTAAGCTCAGAGATTACTTTGTCATCTTCAAATTAAAGATTCTTAAGTGGAATATTAAATTGGTGACTAGGTCCAGGTGGTTGGTAGATGGACGGGTCATTTTTGAAATTCGATATTAGTTGGCTCGATAGTTGACCTAGTTCTCTCCTCATGGTAGAATCAGCTAATTGATCTATTTGTACTTCTAGCCTTACGAGAGATTACTGTTGGATCATAATCATTTGTTGAAGTTGGCTAAACCTATCGTCGGCTAGATTGGTCTATTGAGGAGATGGGTATGACTGCTGATTGTAATAGAATGGCAGGGTAGGTTGACTAGGCTGACCTCTATTATAGGCATAATTTTGGTATTAGGGTCTATCTTGAAAGTTTTGCACTGGAGAAATTTGGGTCTAAGCCTGAGTCTGTTGGGGTCTCCAAAAAAAATTAAGATGGTTCCTCTAATCTGTATTATACGTATTTGAGAATAGATCATTGACAAGCTTGGAATAACCTTGGGCAGCTTGTACTTGTTCTTGGATAAAAGGTGAAAACTGTACAGCCATGGGACATTCACTCACATGATGGGCTGAGCTAGCACAGATAAAATAATTTTTTTGATAATTGGAAGGTGGTGTGTATTGCGCATGAGATTGCTGACCTAGGGCTAGATATTTATCTATAAGAAGGTCGACTTTATCTAATTTTTGGGCTATCAGATTCAAATCAACCTTAGGACTAGAATTTGAATGTTTGATCCCATATAATGATGAAAATATCGATGGATTATAGGTGGAAGGAATAAAATATTTCTTCATCTGTCTAGGTGGTTTTTAGAATTTTTAGCCATTTGATTGTTAGGTGTAATATGGATCAATCATACAATTTCAGAATTAGGTTCAACTAGGTCAGAATAAAAAAATTATACCATGCATGTACCAGTGCAAACCCTAATATGTGATTGAGTTTTTTTGTTTTTAAAGAAGGAGAAAGAAAAGAGAAGAGAAAGAAGGAGAGAAGTTCTAAAGGTGAGATCCTTAAGAAAGCCCTAGACCTAAAGACGAAACATGAGAAGAATTAGTTATGGTTAGTGTTAATTGTAATCAAGTTAGCAAATAATTAAACCTAAACACCTACGAATTTTTTAGACCTAACAGTTCGATATAGAGTGGCTTAGCCTAAATGCAAATTGGGTTTGTTTTCACTTCCTTCAACTAGCCAGGTAAGAGGTGGGGTCGTGGGGGTCCCCCCATTGCTTCCCTTCAACACTAATTAGATTAGCCAGGTAAGCTAAAGAAACTAATTAAATAACCACGAGTCCACTTAGGCTGAGCCTTTATAACCTCTAGTCTTGACACTAGTTTCAGGTGTGAGTCCAAACTTACTTTGTACTTGACTTCACCACAATACTCAAATTGAACTCAATTGATCTTAGGGGTCAACATCTACTTGATTTTAGTTAGGTTTGGGTTAATGCGGGATACTGGTTGGTTGTTTTTGGGCTAAGAAAAGGTAATAAAATTTTTATCTTATCTTGTTATGGGTGTTGCCATTAAATTGATTTAAGATGAATATGTACAACCAATTTCAAACAAGGGGTTCTACGCAACTAAATTAGATGCATGAAATTAATCAAACTTAAAAGCTTACCTTGTCTCTAGTGATCATCAAAAGTAAATCTAAGATGATGAATGCTTTCTAACAATTAAGTTTCTACTCTTGTCATATGATTTTTATTAAGTTTATGTGGATGAATTTTAGATTAATTTGAAAAAAAATAGCAATTAATACTAAAAAAATAGTTAGGATTAGGGTTAGGATTGATCTCAACAAATTGAAAGCTTTCTATCTCTTTTTTTTTAAATTTCTTTTTTTTCTATAAAAAGATAAAATAATAAAAAAATTAGTAAGCTATATTCATAAAAAAATTAAAAAAATCAAATATTAAAATTGGTGTCCTCTCCAGCAACGGTGCTAAAAATTGATATGATCGTAATGTTATCGTTAGGATACCTTGATTATCAATCTAATTCTGACTTCAATAAAAATTAAAAATATGTAAAAATTAGTGAGTCAGATTGAATCCACAAAGAAGATAAAATTTTGATTTGAAATCTTTGATTTTACAAAAAAAATAAAATTTTGAAGAAAAATAATTTAAGTCAGAAAATAAAAATTAAAAGTATGAAAAATAAATTCGATATTAAGATCTACTATTTAGATCCTAGCTTCTACTTACAATAAAAATAAATAATAAGAATTTAAAGTACATAAAATAAATTGGTACTAAGATCTATTAATTAGATCCTAGCATCTACTTGCAATAAAAATAAAAGACAGAAATTTAAAGTGTAAGAAAATAAATTTTACATTAATTGAAATTAAAATTTAAGTATAAAAATTTAAAAATAATAATAAAATAAAATAAAATAAAAATAAAACTATAACAAAGATCTAAAGTTGATCAATCCAGCCTCGTCGAGAAGATGGTTGATGACCTCTCCTTCCTTCATACTCCTAGAGTGAACTGATTTTTCTTCTTCTTCCCCTTGGGTCCCTAAAGCTATCTAATTTTTTTTTCTATTTTTTTTCTAGTCTTTTCACTGATTTTTTTACTCCCTATACTTATTCTCAGATCTCCTATTTATAGGTGAATTTTTCATCTTTTTCTAGTCACAAAAGGAGTCCTAAAACCCTTAGAAAACGTATTATACCTGTTGGAATTTTTTTGGCCATCAGATCTCCCTTGGACCACCCAGATATGATCAAAAAAACACCGTTTAAGTCCTTCTTACAGTCGGATACAATTTTGGCCATCAGATCAGATGTCGGATGGAATCTGGGCCATCGGATCGTGCTCTTTATCTCCTTAACACAATCGAGATGAATACCAACTGGTCGGATCAGGCACTTGATGGAATTTGGAGTGTTGATTAGTGTAGTTTATTTCCTATTCACAGTCAGAAATGATGCTGGCTGTTGGATCGAGTGATGGATCAATTTTTAGCCATTGGATCGTGCCTAAAAATCCTTCTTTCAACCGACAATCAATGTGGACTGTCGAATCTAGTTCAGTTTGAATTTGGATCGTCGGATCACGCGAAGAAGCTTCCACCCTGCCCATAGACCGTGCTAAAACACCGTGTAACATTTTCTGTGCACCACGCCCCTGATTCTGTGGACCGAGCGGCCGGTCCACCATGCACTAAAGGTAATAAAAATTATTTTTTAGAGTATTTTTGCTTGATTTTTGCTCCAATTTTTGCCTGAAAAATTTTTAAAAGATATGCATTAATTTTTTAAAAATTTTTTCATTATTTTGGTACTTAAATTACTCAATTAAGTCAATATCTATTTTTCATAAATATGCTCTAATTTTATATTTTTTTAAAATTATTTATTTTTATAAGAAAATTTAATTTATTTATAAAATTAGATTTTTTAGAAGATGTTAGTACCATAAAATATCAAAAATATCTTTAATAAATATAAAAATATGTCACTTATCAATCAGCAATGCCTTCAATGTGCTGGATAAGATCTAATTTGAGAGCCTAAAAGACGAGAGCCAGCTCAACACCTAGTCAAAGCTCTTCGTTCACTTCATCCTTGGGCCAAAGAGGTTCATGGAAGCACTCACGGCTGAAGCTGATGTAATCATGATTAAGCAGCTTTGGAGTGGGATTCTAGTGTAGCTGAGAAGACGATGGGGACCATAAAGCATGATGATGAGCAACGCACATGTGGGTCCCTAATTGGTGGGTTGTTATCTGTGATGTGGGGTATCTTTTGGGAGGACCTTGGATGTGGCACCAAGATCAGAGTACCTCTTGCAACCATCTCCCTACAGACTAACAAGTCCACACACAAAAAAAAAAAAAAAAAAAAAAAAAAAAAGAGAGGAAATCCTACAAAACTCTTATGGTAAAAGCTCCCAAACCTCCCATCAACCATCTTATTTGTTTTTCATTTTGTAGGTCCAGTACCCAAGGTAGGGGAAAAAAAAATGAAGGAAAGGGAAAGAAGAGAGAGGACGATGCTAGGACATCCCTCAATTGCCCCAAATCCCCAAACAAGTGACACAAAAAAAAAAAAAAGGATGGAGCGGCCCATCGTGGGTGCCAGCACTGGCTTTGGCTTGGGTGGGTACGAGCCCAAGCAGTGCCCCCCAACTGACATCACTCGGTTCCCCCCTCCTTCCCAGTGGTTATGAAGCCCAAGCTCATGTCCAAAATCATTGAAAAGAGAATCAAGGACAAGCGAGGTGGCCCCGTCAATGGAAACGGAGGAGATGGAGGTAGCCTTGAGACCAGCCGCGGAGGTAGCCCCCTCCACACAAAATTCTGCCCCTAACTACCACCGCCATCACCCTCTACTCATACATTGCATAAGAAAGGTCTTGAAGCCAGATCCAAACCCTTTCAGTACACCCACATCCACCCTCCCGACGAGTGCCTAGCCCTCATCTTCCATTCCCTCAGCTACGAAGACCATGAATGCTACTCCATCTACTGGTGGTGGCTTGCCATTGAGAACTAGAGCTGCCACTGTCTCACTCCGATGCCCGTGCCACACTCCTCACCGCCATCATGGTCCTCTTTGCCCATTTTGATGGTGCTGCCAAGCTCATCGGATCCATCTTCGTCGGTACCAAAGCCATCCGCGGGAGTCTCTAAAGCCCTCTCTGGCCCATGCTTCACCTCTGGACGGTGCCAATCTCACTTAGCTTCGGTTGTCTAAGCTTCCCCCCACTCATGGAGCCAATCTTTCCTGATGTTAGGAAAACCTCTGGTACAACTCCCACCAGATGCAAATCGTCTTTGCACAAACCTGGATGTTAATCTAGCAAAACAATAGAGTAACTACCCTAAGAGATGCTAGGGTTTGGTATTGAAATCAGAGAGAAAGAGAGAGAATTAAGAAGAAAAGATCAATTATATTCCATTCATTGAAAATCCTTATACAATCTATGTATATATATACATAGCTATTAGGCCCGATCAAAAACTTCTCTGACTAAACCCAATATATGACAGCACTCACCGAGCCCATGTACATCTATGTCTCACATACTCTCATTCCTTAGACTTGATCCCAGTCCAAATTCTTAAGTTAACCCTCTTAAAACCTATCAAACTAGACCTTAAGTCCTTAGGACCAAAACCTGATCCTAGACCCATGCTGAAATCTCATGTTGCTCTGCCCGCAAAACTGAGCCGACTCAGTCTCAGACTAATCAACTAATCTAAGACTGAGTTGACTCAGATTGAGACTAAGTCGACTAACTTATGTATTGTGCTAGATTTTTTGAGAACCTACTTTCTGTTCTTTGTGACTTGGTCGACCCAGTCTCAATCTGAGTCGACCTAGTGCCCTGAATCTACTTTTCCTCCACAATCTTTAGCTCTGACTCTAGTTTCTTGCTTCATCTTGCATCCCCAGATATCTAGAGCTCCAACTAAGCCCCTCCAAGTCCTCATCACCTGAACCTCGAGTTCATGAAGAGCTACGCACCGTCTCCATCCTAGGACCACACCTATCCTAGCCCTAGGACCCAAACCAATCCTAGCCTCTTGGAGCCAACACCCTGACTCCTTCTATGACCTTTCAAGGCTTGAGAGTACCATACCAACTCTTATAATCACAATCTTGATGTGCCCAAGCCTTGGCACACCTGGTAATGTCCTCCTGCATGATCCCATTGTCGATACGTACCCTGATAGCCCCTTATGTGAACCTCTTTACCTCTGCCAATCCTCTTCAATTGCTGAGCTCCCTTTCAAGCCTTTGGGATGACCTCCTCTACCACTGAAGACCCTGACTTACACCTTTGCACCATCCTGGAGTTTGTTGTAGGCACCCTTCTACTTGACAGTCGCATCAACTGTTGCCTTGGACTTCCCTGGAGAAACTGTAGGCATTCCTAAACTAGCACTCACTACAATTGATGCATCTGACATGGTCTCCTGAGTGCCACACCTCACCACCTGCACACTTCGCTCCACTTGACTCTGTGCTGCCCTGACGCTGGTGTTGGGATATTGCTCCTCCTCTCGCACCTTCTCGCTCTGAACATGTACTAAAATCCTCTTCACTTGTGAAGCCACCTCTGTCTGGTGCTCCACCTAAATCTAAAGTCCCCCTGATGCTATAGAAGCCGACTTTGTAATCAAGTCTCCCAAGGCCAACCACCCAATGCTGCACCGTTGGGCCTGCCACAGCACCTCGAACACCTTCATTGCCCCTTCGGACCCTCTGCACTTTGTGGACCCCTCTGAAGCCATCTCGGATACACCGCACCCTACGGGCTCCTCTGAAACCACCAAGAGCTCATCTGACTCTTCACTTTTAGCAACTGAACCAATGAAATCCATCTTTTCTTTTTCTTTGCACTTCTTCCATGTACTTGATTGTGAGTTTTGTTTTATTTCTTCTTTCTTTCTATTACAATGAGTGGTATTGGATCTGCAATAAGTGGTATCAGAGCAAGTGATATCATAATAATTGGTGTCAAAGTTGGGTTGGTACTAGCCAGATTGCGATGATGGTGGTCAAAATCGAAGATGGACAAGTTGGAGGCAATCAAGGTGGAGATCTACCATGAAGGATTGATCGATACTCTCTTATGCAAGGAGGAGCCATCTACATGGAGAATGCCAGCAAGAGCCCTATACGAGGTGGAACTCCAGGTGGAGATGGATCAAACACGAGATGAAAAACTTGGAAGGATGATGAGCGACATCATCAGGAGGCTATCCCAAGTAGGTCTCACATCAAGAGGTGCACAACATGTGATGGAGATGGGATCGAGCAACCTGGCTTGACTCCCATGTATGCCCATCCATGAGTAGCAAGCGATTGTCCTAGAGCATGGGGCGAGGAGATCCAAAAGCTCTCAAAGTTATGTGGAGGTCAAATATCGAGTCGATGTGAAGATTGCTAAGAAAAATACCTCAAATTCAACCTACAAGAGTAAAAATCCAGATGTAGAGAAGTGCAACTCAAAGAGCGCATCATGAGGTGCCTGAAGGCATGGAGCAGTGGGGCATGCAGTGTGCGAACCAATGGAGACCCAAGCATGCAGGCCAAAAGACAGTAACAGGGGATGGCCCAGCAGCTAGTGCGGTCGAGGCCAGCGTGCAGGCTTGGCACAAGCATGTGGGCCAGCAACGTGCAGGTGCGTGGCCTAGCGAGCACATGGCCCAACATGCGGGGGACACATGGGCCGGCCTTGGGCGATACCCAGCAGGTGCGCGTGAGGCCGGTCCCTCTTCATATGGCTCGTGGTGAGCCACGGTCCACCATCCGCCAGGTGGGTCCACGCACCATTTCCCCCTTTATTCTCATGGTCCACAGTGGACCAGTGAGTGATTCCCTACGTTCCCATGTGATTGAGCACAATCCAATAGTTGACATCATCACTAGTGAAGATCCAACAGCCAGGGAATGTGCCGATCTTGATCTGAAGGTTGGGACACTTGATCGGGCATGATCAAGTGAGATCTAATGGTTGAGATGGCTTGCGGCATGGATCAAATAGTTAGAGAGGTTTTAGGCTCTGATGAGAAGTGTGATTCTAACGCATATTAAGTTTTTGGGCTTTAAATTGAAAGAAGAGTGCCCTATAAGTCAATCGCAAGTGTATTGTGATGAAATTTTTCTTTATAAT
Source organism: Elaeis guineensis (assembly GCF_000442705.2). Lineage (NCBI taxonomy): Eukaryota > Viridiplantae > Streptophyta > Magnoliopsida > Arecales > Arecaceae > Elaeis > Elaeis guineensis. The sequence goes on from NC_026000.2 coordinate 81,116,415, forward strand.
TTTCTAACTCATATAATAATATTTATTATTTAATAATAAAATAAGATATTAATTCATCATATTAGCTGCATCTTATTATGTCTAAGATTATGATGAACCCTAAAGATTGGGACAATGATTTTAGGAGATATGAATGGGTCATGCTAGTGAGACCTAAAATTCTAATTTTAAATATTTCTGATCATAGGAGCATTGAGTCGAGATCAATGTTCCAGATAGACTGGCACATCCTATGTATACTCGATGGAGAGGGTGGTAGATCTCACTAGTCATTTGTGTATTGGACACTAATACAAGGATGTGGATGCTCATTTGAAAAATGAGTCCACTGAATTGACTCAATAAAAGAGAACATCTTATGAAAGTCTTGTATGTCAAAGATGGTTCTCTAAGTGGGAGTTGTGCAAGTGATCCTTAGATCTGAGACCACCATGGAATCTTGTGCACATGAACCTATATTTTGGTTCATACTTAGGCATAGCATTAAGACATGTACGGAATATTCTGGATATGCTGAAGTATGTACGAAGGTTGTGAGTAGGTCAACATGGAATCGATCGCTCCTAGTAAGAGGAGATCGCATCCTGTATATTCTCAATCCTAGATGACTCAGAAAAAAATTTTTGATCAAAAGCAAGAAGGAGATTAGAAAGAGTATCTAATGCTTCTTTATCAAAGTCGTCATTGGTTACTTAAGAATCGATATGAATATGTGTTTGAATTTGACATGATTCCATACTCATGAACATATTCAGGGTGTAGGGATGATCGAAGGATTGAATTGCACGGTAACTTACCACTGAAGGATATATTTGATATTTTTATCAAATTTTATATCTTCTGAATAGTCATGATACATTGCTAGACATCAATCTTGACTTATAGATTTTTTATCAAATTAAAGAGTTTAATTTGATCGCCAATTAGAAAGGATTCTAATTGTTGATCTCGGATTAGCTCGATTGGACCTTAATCGATTAGATTGAAATCTAATTAAATTAAGTCAACATATACCCAGACCTACTACTAGCTAGATGTGGAACCCAATGGGTCACACACATCTAAAAATTGGCCAAGAATCCTTTTGAAAAAGGTTGATTGGAATTTTGGATTTATTCAGGATTCCAGTAAGCATGCTAGCATGTGTGGAAACCTTAGCTCTTTTGGAGATCAATTTAGTCTCATCCCTTGCTAATTAGCTAGCCCAATTTGGTGGGCATTTGGGTCAGGTCGTGCCACCTAGAAGCAGCCTAAATTGGGGCATCAAATCTCAAATTAATACCAATTATGAAGAGTCCAAATTGTGAAGGACTCTTGGCACAAAACAGTTTTTGCATGCAAGTGTTGGCATGGACAGAAGGAGGAGTCCTTCTGGTATGGGATTAGGATATGTGTGGTAGCCCACATCACCTTCTATCCTTTGATGCATATCTTAAAGCATGAGATGGATTTTTTCTAGAATTTTTGGGGTAGAGAAAAATTGGTAAAGAGAAGGATGTTTCGCATGTGTGCGCAAAAGCATCGCATCTCTCTATATTTTAGAGAGTCCTTCTCCTAATCAAATACTTTTAAATTGAAACAATTTTTTATAATAATGTTCTACATTTGATAAGCTATTTTTGATGATTTTTATTGAATTTTTTCAGACTTATCTGATGGCCAAATGGATGCCAAAACTTCTCTCACATGTGCACACATGTAGTGATCAGCACTTGCATGAAGAGGTGTGAGGATCACTTCTTTTTGTAGATTTTTTGATCTCCTTATTAGGTGATCTGAGATCAAGATTGAATTCTCTATCCACATAGATTTTTGTTGATTTTTCTAATTTGAGAAGGAATGCGAAAACATCCCTTCTCTAGTCGCACGCGCAAATGAGGGTGTTGATCGACGTATCATTGATAAGAGTCCTTCTGTTTAAAGAAACTCTTATCTCTGATAATCAGATCAGATAAAACTTTTTTATGAGGTGTGTCCCTCTCTTTTGGCATCCCTCTAGTGGCTATAAAAAGGCTTGGGTGCTAGGTGTCCGAGGCATTCAGATCGAGTTTTCAATTTTATCTTCGTTGCTCTCTTTTCTTTCCTACAATCTATCTTAGTTTTAGGACAAGGCTTTGAGATTTAAGACAAAACCTTATTTGATCCAAAAAAAGATTGTAAGGGTCTTAAAGAAGGAGAATCAGAAGTTTAGAGGAGGTTCTGAGAGGGTGGAGTCAGATTCTTGGAGAAACCTGACCAGTACAGGGCTAGTCGAGTTCTAGAGGCTAGAACTCTTGAAGTAAGGAGAAGAAGGAGCGCTGTCTTTGGTTCAATTTCTATGTGGATCATCATTGGAGGACGGACACTGGAATGCCTCATGAAAATTAGGATTAGTACTATAAGTATTTTTCTTATCTAAGTTAATTTATAGTTCTTTGATTGATATAGTCAAGGATTTCTGGGCATTAGGATTTTTGGTGCATCGGGTATTTTGAATGAAAATTTTAAACACTTAGTCCTTCCACTGCGCCATCGGAACCCAACATAAACAGCCCTGTGGGCAATAAGGTACCTGTGTGTGTGCAGCTGTGAAGAGTCCAATGAGCAAAGAGGGGCATCAACCATAAGAGGCTTAGGCAGCAGTCAAGAGGAGTTCGGCAGGCACCGAGTATGCGCAACGGGCAGAGCAAACACTGCAGAGCACCAACAGGAGATCGAGGGTAAAGTAGAGTGTTAGGCAGAGTAGTTACAGAGAGGCATGATGTAGCGGTTCGCACCACAGGAGGTATCCAGGGGTGTCGAGGATCTTGGTACTGGTAGGCCTGTAAGAGGATTGAAGGAAAGCTAGGGTAGTTTATGCATGAATTTTAAAATTTTTTTACAAGCGAAAGCAAACCAGATTAAATTATTTAATCTACCATGTACTAGATCTAATCTAAGACTGCATAAGCATGGATCATATGACATGAAACATGTATACATAATCTGAAAATAATATCTAAAATATTTAGATCTAATCTAAAATATGATAGATATCAAATCTCTATACCTGAGTGGGGGTCGATGATCACCGCAGCTAAATATCAAAGGCTTATATGTTGCTCTCAACCGCACACATATCCGACCTCTATAGATATCCACACGAAACATGATCAGATCGACCTTCCTGAAATGCTAGCTCTTTTTAGAGGTTCTTGAAGGCTAATCAATAGAGGAGGAAAAGATTGATGAAAGAAGACAAGGGAGAACAACTTCTCTCTTGATTTTTCCTCTCACTCAAAATCCTAGCACCAAGGAAGAACCCATGCCCAAGAGGAGACCAGCTCTCCTCTTAATCTCTCTCTCTCATATGGGGCATCCAACTATTGGACCCCTTTTATAGAGAAGAGTGGATTAGGGTTTAGGAGGAGGCACCACAAAAACAAACCTACGCCAAATAAGAAGTCCACCCACCCTCAAAACTGGCGCCCCCTTTTTTATTTGCATTGATAAAACCTTCTCACACAAAGTCCCTTATGCCCCACTTTATTTCCATGATAAAAGGCCCCTCTTTTGTCGCACAAAAGGTTATGGTGTGGAGGAGTTAGGATGAGATCCAATCTCATCAAGATAAGGAAGTTAGATGATATCAAATATATCTAGATAAGGAAGTGTTAAATCACATTTAAAATCTACCTTATCTAATCCATGTGGGGCGATGAGAAAAGGGTGTGCTCCTGATTTTTGGCATGACATATCTCATGCTACAAATAAGATGGCGCAACTTCTTAGGCATGCGCAAGGTGGGGCAATTTCTCATAGGGCAGCCAAGGAATAGAGAGAGTCCTAGTAGATTGGGACTCCTCCTTTTGGTGCTTAATTGATTCCTAACCAGTTTAGAAATTGGTCACATCCAAAGATAAAGAAATTTTTAATCCAATTAGTGAAGGAACCAGATCTAGGATTTCAGGCTTAGATCTTGAAACTTTTTCAAGATCAGGCAGCGGAAGATTAAAATAAATCAAAATTTATTCTCTAAAATCAGAGAATCTTTAGATTTAAGATCCTATTACATGATTATTATATAGCATTAAATCAGAAATTAAAATATATAGAGCATGAACTACATGTTGATCATATCAACATGTTTCTATACTACATCTAATATATGTATTAAATAATAGATTAGATCTATTACCTTGCAAGTTAGACATTCTAACCTTACTGATCCGGACTTGAGGATGATGTTGTAAACCGCACACGCATCCGATCTCTAGGAGTCATCCACACGAGCCCACGAATCTCGATCAGAAGTTCTGCTTCAGAAAATCAGCACAGTATGCTAGTACTGTGCTGATCCTTCTTCGATGGTTGATCAGGTACCTCTTTCTTCTTGATTTGAGCTCTTCCAAAGATGAGAAGTAGGAGGAGGAGTTCTAGATCTAAGAATTTCTCAGAAAACTCAAGATGGAGGAAGAAAAAGATGAAACTAACAACCCTAGAAGAAGATCTTTTTCTTCTTCTCTTTTCTCTCTCCTAGACATCCTGTCTTGTATCTATTATATCTCCACGACCCAAAGGTCTTTCTCTTTGATTTTTGGATGCCCTAAAGGTCTCTTAAATCTCTATATTCATCAAATATTTTATGAAAAAACTCATTTTATAGAGAGAGATATGATAGAGTCCTTGTCTAGGTCAAATACCTAGTCAAGGCTTATCCAAACATGGCAAGATAAGGGGTGCCCAACTCTTGGGTGCCTCCTCCTTATTTTAATGCATGGACCACCAGCAAAGGGTGCACAATGTGTGCCCTAAAATCCATAAAAATCTCAAAAAAAATCTGGATAAATTTGGTGCAAAAAGTGAGTTTTGGATTTCTAAAACTCTATCTCATAGAATTTGAAATCCAAACTTATTCCTACTTTGATTTGATCCACAACAACTTTCCATGTATGAAAGAAGAGAGAAAACCTTTTGAATTTGGGAAAGACCTGGGAGAGGGCTTTTGTCCCACAAAATAAGAGGGGATTGCTGTGGAATAAGAGAGAAGGCATCGGAGGGGCTTATATGGCGCAAGGTGGAATCCTAGTCTTACTAGGATTCTATCTTATGACTTGTTTTAATTTGGTTTCTTAAACCAAATCAAACCAAAATTAGATCAATCCAATTAAAATAGGACTTAACCCAATTAAAAATTTAATTTAATTAGATTAAATTAGATTTAAATCTGATTTAATTTTTTAATTAAATTAGAAATTAAGTTGATCCAAGTCCTAATTGAACTAGGACTAATTTTTTTTCCTTGCACTTGGCTTATCCAATAAACCAATTGAACTTGATCCAATCAAGCCCAAACCAAATTTAATTAAATTATATTTAATTATACTTAATCTTAGCCCATTGGCTTAATCAAATTAAGCCAATTAGCAATCGAATTACTAATCGATCCTCCAGCAACACTTGCACTAGGTTAAATATCAATCGTATTGATCATTTAACCCTAGAATGATTCTTAATCATTGATCAACCATCTGATTGAATCATGAACTCTAATGTGTGTGACCTCATAGGTTCGAACCTAAGTCGGTAGTATATGAATAAATTTTTGTATCAATCGAAGTGACCATCTAGCAATGGTACTCGATGATCGGATAGATCGAATGTGTAGAACAACATCCTTAGAACCTATGCGGATATAGTTTTCACATAATTCATCCCTTTGACCAAAATGATCATTGGACATCTCAGAGTTTAACTGTCAACTCTGATCAGGTTGTCCACATTGTATTTCAAAATATCAAATCCATCTGATGGATTATCCTGGCCAAGGTTTTGCTAAATTGAAATACAGTGACTCATTCTTCTCCAACTCTTGAAGTGGTCAATCCCATCTCGATCACACTCTGACTTCACAAGTACTTGACTATGCCCAGAAGCCTGCTGTCATTGAATTAAAAATTTGATTAGTCCAGTACCAAAGTACAGTGAGTTGCTTGTAAGTCACTGAGGTGATCTCAGGTCTAAGGGACACTTATACCTATATCCCATCAAAAACATTCTCGACAGTAAAATACTCTAGAGTTGGTCATGTTCAATGATGATGTACCCTTACATCTCACCTGTATGCCATACCAGTATCTCCACACTCTTTAGTTAAGAGGACAACCAACCCATATAGCCTATAGTGACTAATGCTCGATAGAAGGTGTCGTCCTTATTAACAACCTATCATTTGGTCGTAGACAGTTTTAAGGACTAATTGATAAATCCTCTCTTTATCGAATCTGAATAGTCCTAAGGACTTCATCATAACAACGGAGTTCATTAGAAGATGAAAGCTTATGATGAAAATATCAAATATATTTTATTTATTAACAAATCAATTACCATACTTGGTTGCTCAACTGTTAACAGCTTGACAATTGGCTTTTGGGACATATTTTCCAACAACTCCTACTTGTCCTAAAGCCACTCGGCACAGATCTAATACCTATCTTCGACTGGTGGTTGTCAAACTCCTTTATCGCCAGGGCTTTAGTGAAGTGGTCGGCCCGATTCTCCTTTCCGTCGATCTTCTGAAGGTCGATGTCACCTCAATCCATGATCTCCTGGACTAGGTGGAAGCAGCGCAAAATGTGCTTCGTCCGCTGGTGTGCTTTGGGTTCCTTCACCAGAGCTATGGCACCAGTGCTGTCGTAGTAGAGCAGGACCGGACCATTGAGGGAGGGTGCTATTCTGAGCTCGATGATGAATTTTTTTAGCCACACAGCTTCCTTCACGGCATCCGATGCTGCAATGTACTCTGCTTCACAAACAGAGTCTGCCACAGTATGCTGCTTGGAATTCTTCCAGCAAATAGCTCCACCATTCAGAGTAAAGATATAACCCGACACGCTTCTGCTGTCATCATGGTCAGATTGAAAGCTGGAGTCTGTGAACTCCATAAGTTTCATATCTGACTCGTCATAAACCAACCATTGATCCTTAGTATTTTTCAAATACTTAAGGATGGCTTTAACCACTTTTCAGTGATTTTTTCTACGATCAGATTGATATCTACTCACTACTTTTAGTGAGTATTCCACATCTGGTCTTGTGCATGTCATGACCTACATGATAGATCCCACGGCCTAAGCATATAGGACTCTACTCATATGCTCTCTCTCTTCAAGAGTTGTCGGACAATCCTTCTTAGAGAGAGAAATTCTATGGCCTATCGGTAGATAGCCCTTCTTGAAATTCTCCATGCTGAACCTCTTCAACACAGTGTCTATGTACGTGGACTGGGATAACCCAAGCATCTTTTTAAATCTATCCCTATGATCTTCA